>NW_010233725.1:0-2324 GCF_000690775.1 Eurypyga helias
ATTTATTTATTTATTTATTAAAGAGAGGTATTTGGATCTATTGCAACTCAGTCACCATTAGATAATTGTTTTAAAATCCTGGTTTATGCGGACAAAATGCCAGAGGAGATCACACTTTTATTATGCCTTTGCTTCAGTTTTGTGCTTAATTTAGGCAAAATCTGGATTTAGGGCTTATCTCTTTGTATATGTTTAGACCAAAGGCGTGGTAGCGAATATTAGTACCCGTCACCACCATTCCTATACTACAGACTGTTTTTGATGCAGACTTGTATACAGCTATGAAACGCACATCCCTTCCTTTCAGAAAGCACCGAAGGAAAGCTCAGGCCATCTGCATCTGGAAACTTCCAGTCATGGAGACTCTGATTCACAGTCAAATGACTCGCAATGGCTTAGGCTTTAATTTCAGCTAGCTCTAAAAAATGAGTGTGACTCTTCTGATGACACTTGAAAGAACTTTAAATGATAATCCCTCCTGAGTATCTAATTGGGTATAAACACTCTGGATTAGGAACATCTGAAACTAAACATCACCTTAAATGAAATATATAACTTTAATCTTCTCACGTCTTAATATAATAGAGAAAAAACACATGGGCGCTTTCCAGAGTGATGTGACTGAAGGCTGTATCACAGCACGATGCAGAGAAATAACCGGTTCCTCAGGATGGCAGTAAAAAAAATATATTTTGTTTTCTCAAAGACTAAACAAAGGTATTCTTAATAGATCTGACTAGAGGTATAGAAAGAATACAGGAGCTGCTGGTATTATCCATCTCACAGGTATTGTAAGAGAAAGATATGAGTGTTATATATATTCTGTGGAAACTACCTAGAGAAAACAATAATGAAGGGAAACAAAATCCTCTCTGCTGTGTCAGCAAACAAAATTAAAACAGGTGCCAAAGCATGTCATTAAGGGAGACATTTTCCAAGGATAAAACGGTTCAGTGCCCAAGTTACACCCAAAGTCTCCCTGTCAAAGGCTCTTGCAGCTGCTGCAGTACCTCTCATCCTCCCCTCGCTGAAAGGGGAGGAAAAGGTCTGTAGGACAAGTCCCTTAGTAGTTGCACAGATAAAGAGATGAGAATAATGCAGAATGTTCTAAGCCTTAGATTTTAGTTTTTTTTTGTCAAAAACCGATACCTAATTTACTCAGTATAAAAAAAGAAAAAGCGTTACCCCTTTAAGGAAAAGCTACGGGCACCCTCACATAAAATCTCAGGGTGTTGTCTGATGTGCAAAATAAGCACCATCAGTAGTGAAACATGTACGGTCCTCCCGACACTGTCAGTTGGAGGCTGCAGGATGGAGCAGGCACTAATAACCTGTGTGGAACGCAGAGGGTGTTGGGGGGCGAGGGTGGTGCCTGCAGACCCTTGCCCAGGGGAGCACCCCACTCCTCTGCAGACGCCTAGGTCAGCCCGCCAGCCTGCCTCCAAGTGATCGGCGTCCGATCGCTGCTTTTGTTCCTCTGTGGTGAGCACCAAGTTTGTTCTTCCTTATTTATAATCCCTGTTCCCTAACTGCTTGCACATACGGACTGTGAGTTGGGAGCTGCTTCGGTTATTTGCTCACTGACCCAGTTCACCTTTCTCTTGATTTTGGTGAGTATATCCCTAGCAGTAAACAGCAGCCACCCAGCCATGAAATACAAAGGAAAAACAACTTTCCAAGATTAATTTCTGTATTTTTCATCCTACAGTGTGCACGATATCCACTTTTTCCACAGATAGCTCACATCTGTGTTATTCTTTCTTTATTTTCTACAGACCTTTTAAACATCTGACTTCTTTCTGGTTAAGACCATTATTTGTGTCAATTAGCTAAAGGTTAGACAATCTGTGTGCCGAATCACCCTGTGTAACACTGGCCAATCACCAGTGAACTCCAAGTAGACTTGTCAATCCTACCAGAGCAGTGCACGTGACACTCTGGATATCAGGATGCCAAAGCATTATGAGCGCAGTGGGGATGTGCCAAGGTGCAGGCGTGCATGCACACACAGAGTGGAACATGTAGTTTTCGTAGGATGCACAGCTACCTCCAATTAAAGTTGTTTTTCTGTGCGTCTATAGGATAAGCCACACAGATTCTAGTTGAGGGAGGGGATTTTCCCCCTCTACTTTGCTCTTGTGAGACCCCACCTGCAGTTCTGCATCCGGCTCTGGAGGCCTCAACATCAGAAGGATATAGACCGATTGGAGCGAGTCCAGAGGAGGCCATGAAGATGCTCCGAGGGCTGGAGCCCCTCTGCCATGGGAACAGGCTAGGAGAGTTGGGCTTGTTCAGCCTGGAGAAGAGAAGGCTCCGAGGAGACC
>NW_010233725.1:2669-8074 GCF_000690775.1 Eurypyga helias
TTAGGAAGAAAACAATGGAAAAAAAAAAAAAAAGGGTAGAATGCTGGCCCCACTGACAGGAGAGATTTTGTCTGGGTAAAGATTGTAGGATGATTAAACCAATATTCAGAATTATATTGAGGTTATTAAGAGGGAAAAAATCACCAAGCGATCAAATGTATATGCAAAGTCATAAAGAATTCTTGAAAATGCAGTGAGCTCAGGAAAGCAGGGATTTTGGAATAGCTACAAGGAATCATGTTGCAGCTTAAGCATTTGTATGTTTTTAAGAAAAATTCAAACTCACAACTTCTTTATTCATATTAATGTGTTTTCTTCTTGGTTTCTTTACTCATATATATCCTACCTGTACATACAACATCCATCAGATTGTGCAAGATACTGTAAGAGGATCTAATGAAACTGCCATCACTGGAAAGAGAAGCTTAGAAAAAATTAAAGATGGTGGCCTTTCTTTTGAAATCAAAGAGATCAGGGAACTGTGAAAAATTACTGCAGCAAATAATGGTGATTTCTACAGGGAATCTGTCCCTTACGTCTCAGACAGGATCCACAGTGAATGGTCATAAGAAATGAAATCATATATGTTAAAATGAACATAGGAGTGAAGGGTAACAGTGAAGGGCCTGTATTAATTTTTAAAAAAGGCTACCCTGTGGGTGGATTTTAATGAAACTAGGATTTTGGCCTTGCACTTACCTTTTTGAGACAATTTAAGGTTTCAACACTGTGTTGAAAGGGCAAGGTGCAATTTTTTTGTTATACCTTCCATTTTACAGAGAAGGAAGAAAAAATGATGCTTGCTGACCGTGCTCTTTTGTGCACCCTGACTTCTGCACTAGATGCTTGCCCTGTTTTCGGTAATGTTTGTGAACTGTAATACCGAATAGCAGCAATTTTTGCTTTTCTAAATGAAAGCTGTTTAACACGTCTGCCCTCCTTGCTGCTGTGGGGCGTCTCGTTCCGTAGTGGCAAGCGTGGACAGGCCATGGTGAGGGAGGATACAAGCCAGGGAAGGAGGTTGTTGCTGACTGAGGAGCTGGGGGGAGAGTGCAACTGGGAGCTGATCTGCCTGCGTGTGTCTTCAGAGATGGGAAGGGATGGGGCTACGCTGACATCACTCCTGCTTCCCAGAATTGTGATCCTATTTCAGGCACCCTGTTAGTACCACGTAAACTCCATGTGCAGCCACTCTGGGAGCATGGAGAGTCCTCTACAGAGTCATTCTGCGGTGATGATGTGCCTTTTCATGCCCTCTTTCGCCTTACTTGACTTAGTCCAGTGGTTTCAAACGGTGCCATTGGAGCTGAGCTACTCCAGGTGAGAATCAGCACAAGGACTTCAAGCTTACAGACTCAGTCAATGCCTTGGGGCTTAAGGACACTCAAAAATCTACCTTTTTAAACATGCTTGAGGACCCATTATGTGCCCCTCTTAAAAGGCATTCTTGTCAAGGAACATGCGCCGATCGTTAAAGCTTCCTTCTCCTGAAGTTTTAGGTTAGGTCTCGTTTTTAACACAATAATGAGCACTTTGGTTGGAAGTATGTCTTTTCTCATCCGTTTTTTCTAACCCAATATCCTACACCCGATGAAGCTGTGAAGGAGGTGTCATTTCATTAAAAAAGTGAATATCGAATTAACTGTTGAGCTGTGGGTGCTCAGCCGTGGCATAGGGCTGTGCAACCAGACAGGCAAATGTCTCCGACCTGAATTTTTAGAATTGTAGAATGATGGAATCATTTATGTTGGAAAAGACATTTAAGATGATCAGTTCAATTATTAACCCAACTCCGCCAAGATCTGGAAGCACATTGGGCTGACAATCTCAGAGAATGGGAAAGGGAAGTTTGGTAAAATGTGCTGAAGCTAATGCAACAAAGCACAAGAACAGAGTAATTTTTGATAAATTTTGAAATCTAATAATTTTTAAACTCTAAAGTAAATAGCAACAGTTGAGTGGTGGCTATTAGTATCTGGAATAATACTTTGTACCTGAACAGCTATGAAAACAGCAATTTTCCGAAGTCCACTCTGTGATACTGACCCACCAAAACAACACCGGAATTTTTAGTTCTAGTATTAATAAGACACATGCTTAATGCAACCTATGTATCTGTATGGTGTTCCACTGCTTTTCCTTGTCAAGGCGTAAGGGACTCATCAAGTCGTCAACCCCCAGCTTCCTTGTAGCCCCTTCAGGCACTGGAAGGTGCTGTAAGGTCTCCCCGGAGCCTTCTCATCTCCAGGCTGAACAAGCCCAACTCTCCCAGCCTGTCCCCATAGCAGAGGGGCTCCAGCCCTCGGAGCATCTTCGTGGCCTCCTCTGGACTCGCTCCAACCGTTTGATGCAGTCATCCAGAACCGGACATACGCTGTACGGCACCAATTTGGTAAGGGTATGATAGTGGTAATGGGCAGTTAGGTGGGTAGTGCAGCCCTTTCTAAACCCTGTAGGTTTCTGGAGAGGATTGTGATGCACCCTGGAACATCGCATGTGAAAGGGGAACTGTGATGGCAGAAGGGCAAGTGAGTGACCTTCCCCCCTGACCACCATGGAAGAGTGGGCAGTGGGGGCCACTGCAGCCAGCACCCAGCTAGCTTCAGAGTCTCTCTGCATTCCCAGCTCCATCCTGAGCTGCAGCTGAGCCATGGGAACAGACACAAACACCTGTTGTCTCCTGCCTGTGTTATTCCAGAGTTTGTTTCCCTCTGGGCTGCATGGCCCAGAACTCCCTCATACAAGGATTTTGGTATGAAGCACACGGTCAGTAAGGCTTCCCAGAGCCACGGCAGCAGTAGGACCCTGGGCACTGTTGACATAAGTGTGTCACCAAGCTTCACAGGTTAAAAAGATGTTCACATCTGGTCCACAGACAAGTAACGGGACACTTGGTTTAATTGTTCTCCCAGTTCCAGTTGTTCTGTTTTCTGCACTGGCCACCTGCTTGCAAGGCTGTGGACGACTGAAATCTTCCATTTGAGAGAGAGAAATAAATGGAGAGGGGATGATTTCTAACACCATGCTGACAAAGAAATTTTCCAAAAATGAAGATCTATAGGGACATTTTTCCAGAAGTCTGCAAACAGACCACCGTAGCAGCTTGCAGCATCATCCATTAGCTTAAATAGTCCTTGTCCTTCCCCAGTGTTTACTCTGCTGCACTCAGAGAATCACATCCTTGCCTGGAGCCCTTTTTTTTGGTTGAAACAAGCTGAGTTTCTTCAATCCTCTTGCATAAAGTTAGTTCTCCATCACTGAGTTCAGAAGGCGTTACTACGAATTGCAGAAGTGCAAGGGGGGAGCTGTGAAGATGAAAATGCATGGCTAGATAGTGCAAGGCAGCTACGGCTTCTGAAATGTGGGATTTGACACCAGTCTCTCAGAAAGGAACAGGTTTCTTCTCTGAAGGGCTTCATGTGACAGGGAGTGCTTGTCAAAGAGCCACATGGTGTTCTTTTTAAAAGTTCTGACATAGTCCTATCTCAAAGTTTTTGGTTTTGCACTGGCAGGCAGGTGGATTCAGCCTTACCTATGCATTAAATCCAAAGTCATCTCTGAGGTACAGTTATTATGCCATCGGTTCGTTTTGTGACCCGCGCCAAGCTGCACGAGGTGAGCTGCCAAGGTTTGGAGGAGCAGTAACAGGGTGCAGATGCAATGCCCCTGGGACATGTGCCTTTGTGCACTCTGGAGTGCCAGTGTCAGGCAGGGGAGGGAGAGAGGGCTTTTCTGGATGGAGAACATCCAGAAGACTGCATGTGTAAGGGATATAGGATAGAAACATGCAATCTTGCCACAGTGCTGAAAGTGGTATTGTTAAGGGAAGGTAAAGGAATCAGTAACTTTGCCAAGTACATTTTCTTTGGGAAAACCACATCCCCAATCCCTTTAAACATCTATAAAGGATATTTATGTGTGAGCGTAGGGAACATGGCAGCTTGCAGACCAGTGCCTTAAGCACTAAATCAGCAGATGACCCTTCTACAGGATGTCAGTTAAGAATGTGATAAACTTTGGAAAGGTTTCCATCCTGCCCAAACTTCAGCTGATGCACGATTCCCACTGCATCTGAGTGCACACTTACAACCTGATTCAGCAAAACACTTCAGTGACTGACTCATTGTTCAATACTTTCCCTCCTTGACCAGAGTTACGCTGCTCTTCTGAACTTAATAGCGTAAGAAGCTATGACAAGTCAGTCTTCTTTCCCTGCAAAGGGCCCTAAGCATCCTCTTCATCCTAGATACTTTGATTAAACAGGTTGGTTTGTGAAATTGCTGGTTGCCATCGACTGGTCAGTCAGGTGGAAGGATTCTTGACATGTGTACTATGTTCTGTTGCACGTTGACACAGAAGAAAGAATCAAAGAGCAAGAAGTATAATACATCTGATAACAATCAGAGAAAAAAACTCAAAAAAGGGAAGAAAAGATCTTAATGTGTAGTGTCTTAAACCTGACTCTCCCATGGAGGGTTTCTTTTAAGTGGAAACACCTATGAACCTGTCCACCGCATAACAATTTCAGTGCTTACTTTATACAGGGAAGAGTATCACAGTGCTGGTAAAATACATTTTTATCACATCACCTGTGTTTCACCTCTGCTTTGACTGTTTGTGGAACTAGGTACTGGGAGTTTTAGGGTCTGCACTTCTAAGAAGCATTTTTTCCGTGTTTACTGTTCACCTTTAGCTGCCAAACGTTGTTTTAGACATCTGGGTGCCCATGTCACACTGCAGGATCAGGTCAGTGAGGGTAACAGAGCACTGAACAGGCTGCCCAGAGAGGTGGGGGAGTCTCCTTCTCTGGAGACTTTCCAAAGCCCCTGGACTTGTTCCTGTGTGATCTGCTCTAGGGGATCCTGCTGTGGCAGGGGCGTTGGACTAGATGATCTCTAGAGGTCCCTTCCAACCTCTTCCACTCTGTGTGTCTGTGAAATCTGTGGAAAAAAAAAAAGAAAAGAAATCTGTACTGTATTAATGCCATTTGTTTTTTAATTTATAAATCTTTTTTGTTTGATGTTGATAAAAAACTATTCACTGTCAGAGTTAAAGAACCTGAAGAACAAGATTTGGAATCTATCTTTGGGGAGAAATCGGCATGATTGGGTTCACTCCTTTTTGTATCTTGCTTCTGAGGGTACTGCTGTACAAAATCCTCTGGCACTGGTTGTTCTCTAGAAATTTTCCATTGAAAGTTTTTACGCTACACAGTGTAATGCAGTGACTTTGAGAAGCAAGCAGAACAAGCAGATCTTCATACAGTTAGCAATAAAACCCAGGAAAATCATTACAGGTCATATTCAGTTTGTAATTTTTGACTGTTTCAAACTTTTGACTGTATTCAAATCTTTTACCAGTTCTCCCATCTCGTCTTTAGTGAGAGCAGCTCTGAGGAGAAGGAC
>NW_010233726.1:0-14207 GCF_000690775.1 Eurypyga helias
AGGCACGATGGGCTGGGGGGCGAACGCCTTCGCTGGAAATGAGCCAGTCTCTCCGGCAGCACATCCCTGCCTTCATCTGTCCCCCGTGACAGCTTTGCCTTCCTGCTGGCATTGGACTCAGGTGGCTGTTTATCTCCCATTTCACAGCTGTCCCATCGTATTTCGCCCAGGTCAGTTGTGCGTGAGGCCTCTCGGTTAACCTCGGTGGTCCCTCAACACCGGCAGCGTCACAGTGCACAGTACCGCAGCCTACATCAGGCACCCTGTGCAGAGTTTAGCAGGAGCTAATAAGTGTTTCTTTTCAGAAATAAGGCATTGCTCAGGAGCTGGAATAAGCTCCCCGGTACCACCCCTCTGTGTGCTCCAGGATGCTGCCAGTAAGGCAGCTTTGATCACGGTGAACGTCCTCTCCAAGGACCCTTCATTGGCATATAACTGTGGTTCCAATGAGGACTCAGCACCTTGTTTGCTAAATAAGGGCTGATTAATTCCAGGCTTCCCTGTTAAACAAAAATGCCCAGACTATTACCCAAAGCACAGCCAGGCATGAGCCTCTTCCTGACTTTTGGGGGTGTCTACACTTTGCCTACAGGACTTGGCACATAAACGAGACAGACTGTATCCCAGTGAGCTGAGTGTCTCTCTGAAGTCAACACGGGCTGCTTGAGAGGGCGTTTGAGAAAAATCATGGTTTGGAGGAGTCTGCCAAGGGCACCCAGGCACCTGCTGTGGGCACCGCTGCTGAGACCTTGAGCGTGGGCAGCATGAATGTTCCTCATTCCACCTGTCAACTAGGTAGCAGAAATGACATTGTTTAGCAACTCTGGGAACCCAAACCATCAGATTATTGTGCTGCAGCTTTGCAGCATTCTCTTTGATGTGTGAACTTTGAAGACCCTTGAAGGAAAATTGTTTTCTTCTGTTCTTTCATTACGTTGTTTCTGTTTACTGCAACGACAACAGACCGAAAGGTCAGATACATCAAACCAGGCATGCCAATCCTACAAGTGCTGATGAAGCTCCTGTTTTACAGAAATGTCGAGAACTCCCAGCTCCCCTTGTAGTCGATTGTATCACCCAAAGGTCCATGATAGGTATGATAAGTATGATACATTTGAACTGAAAAGTCCTATCTGTTCTGTAATTCAGCATTTTATCAAAATGGATGTAATCATAGCTTGACCTATGAAATTACAGGGATTCTCTTTTTTAAGAGAGCAAGAGATGGAAATTTAAGAAGCCATCCTTTCTATACTTCAGAAATTTTAATGAATACAAGTACTTTGTCTCAGACTTAACTAAAGGTTTGGGTGGGAGTGAAAAATGACTAATAGGTCAAGCTCGCTTTTCTTTTTCTCAGTTTCTAAAATAAATTGACTGCTTAATCTTACTTTGACCTGCAATACCCAGACATTACCCTGTGGACTTTTCAGGAAGTGAGCAATTTTCATGGCTAATGAGCGAAACAGATTCCTAGGAAGACTTTCTGAGTTCATTTTTTTCACATAGAGAGGAGATAAAAGGTTCAAATAAGGAACCAAGGGCTACACCCTGACCTGGGAGCAGCTGAAACTCCTGCCTTTGTGCTGCCCAGTCCCTGCCCTAGGACATGGTAAAATGTCCTCTGTGCACAGACAAAAACCCCTAAGTTTTGCCAAAATCTGCCTCTGCCTCAGACACGAGATATTAGTGTCTTTATATCTATGACTTACCTTATGCATAAGTATGTGAGAGAGCGTGCAGGTATAAGATGTCTATGTTGAATATCCCTGCTCGATCCACACTCAAGGCACAGATCCCTGTTACAGTTAGGCAATGGGATTTCTAACTGACATGAAGATTTTTCTTCATGAGTCAAGAGATCATTCAACCCAAGGTAACCCAAATAAGGGTTGACATTTCCGGTTGAAGTGACAGAGAAAGGCACTTCTGGACTTCTTATCCTGACATTTCCCTAATCAGGCTTAGGGACCTGATTAAAGGCACTTGTTGTGGCTTGCATACCAACACTAATGGAAAACTATTTGGCAAGCAATTGCCTGTGAAACACACCTCAGAGAATTGCTTTTTTGATGGGTTTAATATGATACATCCTGCGTGATGGTCCTTGTGAAATGTTTATTTGCATTTTATGATAATATTTTGATTTCCAGTAAAAAGTCTAATAGTTTAATGATAAGACACGTTGACTGTCACACTGTTATCAAGTGATTCTTATACCATCTACAAAGACCTAATGTGCTCTGGGAAAATAGCAAATTATAGGTGACTGTGGAAGAATTTGTGCAGAATGCAAATCTGAATTGTTTGAGTATACACAAACAATTGTTCTACAAATTACACAATTAATTCATTGTTCTACAATGACCTTATGCTATATAATCATATACTATATGCTTAAGCCTGGAGCCTAATTCCCATGTATATTGAGATCTCTTTTCTTCCCTTTACCAGGGATCTACAAATAACAGACAGCCCCAGAACAATTATTTTATATAACTTCAAAAAATTAGGGATGAGATGCAGTCTACCAAAGCATAGTGATCCTGTCTGTAAATATACCAGACCCCAACACCAATTTCTATCATGACAAGAACACTGGAAATGTTCTTATTCAAATATACAACTTTATAAACATTGGAAAGAGAGACCATGATTGATGACCTCTTAAATTTTTCATAGGTATGTGTCTCCAGGGGAAATGGAATGATTTCGATCACAGATGAGGAGTCTTCGTAACACAGTGATTGATTTTGACACTAAGATTATTTATTGGCAAAGCATCCTAGTGGCATCAGAAAAATTAGGTGAACTCACAACAGCATCCTGATTTTCTAATTAAGTGTGGCCAGCTTAGTGAATTACTCTCTCACCTGTATTTTAAATTTTATATTACAAGTTTGTCATCTTTAATTTTTCCTTTAATGAAGGCTTACATTTTCAGCGCATATGCTTGTACATATGAATGCATATGGAGCATATGTGATAATTATGCATCCCTCCCCTCTTTCTCCCTCCAACTCCCCCCTAATCCATAAAGAATGAGAGATTATTCTACTACTTGTGAAATCAGATGTTATTGGTTCAATTATATTGTGCTCACAGACAGGCAAGAAGGGGAGCAGTGAGATCTGCATGCCAAAGGAATGCCCTTTCCTGGGCAGGTACAGACAGAAGCAAGACTGATCTCGCACTTAATCATCCGGTAAGAGCTGAAAATGCAATATTGGTTGTTCATCCTTATTTTGAAAATAAAAGTTAATGTGTTTCCCCATTAACTTTGGACCCCTGTCATCTTTACACTCCCACTGCTGTTCTCCATCTTGCCAAGCTGCTAGTATCACTTGCATCTTACCTAGAATGAGCTTCTTTAACCCTGCTCTGAGGCTCATTTTTGTCCACACTAAGTTAGGCATATAGGTGGGATGTGGGAACAGCTGAAATGAAAATAAATCACAGTCTATTAAGATACTGAATGTAAACCTATAATGTAAATACTGCGGTCAAGGCTATCCTTCCACCCTAGTAGCTCCATCAGCAATCAGATGCAAGAGGAATAAATGAAGTCCTGACAAGCTCCTCGAGCTACTCCAGAGAGCATGTTCTTGGTGGAGAAAAAGCATTCCTCGCAATCATTTTGATGTCTCAGAGAGAGAGAAGCAGACCTGTTCAGAACCATCTCTACATCTGCAAGAGCTGGTGAGGAAAAGGAGGGAGGGTGGCTGTCTGACTGCCCAAGGATTCTCTTCTGATTGCAGGGGCTGAGCAGCTACCAAAGCTTCTACATCTGTACTCATTCAAAACAAAAGTGAGAAAATCTGGACTTGAAACTACTGGGGGTTGCCTTACCATAACTTTCCAAATAGTTTTCACAAGGAACACAGAAGGTGCAATATTTCCTCAATTTTGTTCAAAAAACCCAACAGTGAATGACATTCTAACAACACATTTTAATAGCAAATACAGAACAGTATTCTGCTCAGAGACAGGGTTTGTCTCTTTTAACCATTTCTTCCTTACATGTAATCTAAATCTCCCCGCTTTCAGCTTATAGCCATTGCCCCTTGTCCTGTCACTACAGGCCCTTGTAAAAGGTCCCCTCCCAGCTTTCTTGTTAGACTCCTTCGGGTACTGGAAGGTGCTATAAGGTCTCCCCGGAGCCTTTTCTTCAGGCTGAACAAGCCCAACTCTCTCAACCTGTCCCCATAGGAGAGGTGCTCCAGCCCTCTGAGCATCTTCGTGGCCTCCTCTGGACTTGTTCCAACCAGTTGATATCCTTCTTATGTTGGGGGCCCCAGAGCTGGACTCAGTACTGCAGGTGGGGTCTCATGAAAACAGAATAAAGAGGGAGAATCACATTCCTCAACCTGCTGAAGATGAAGGCAAAAAGTTCATGTTTAATATAGCCCTAGAACATAAGGAAGGATAATCTTTTCTCAGAGATCCCTCAAAGACTGGCCTTGGTCTTATTGAATGTTGCAGATGGATCACCTAAGCCAGGCTCTTGGCCGGTTTTCAATTCCCAAGTGTCTATCTGATAATGCCACCAGATCTGTCCTTATTGCATTGAGCGCCGGCTGGATCCTGTCTCAGATATTGGCAGTGGAGGAGGTTGGTCATGCTAGACTGAGTGCCCAGGAGGAGCACCCTGGTCCCATGCCACGGGAATACACAGCAGCACTTCTTGGTTATCTGGGAAAGCAACGGACACATGAATTTTCCACTTACTCTTTTTTTCTCCTTTTTTTTTAATCCCTGTGACATGTGCAACAGCAGCCCATAGTTCCTGGGCACGAGCCTGGGTAGCATTGCCTCCTGCCTCAACTTCTAGACCTTTTTCTACAGGGACGATGAGAGTTATTTTGCAATGGGTTCTTCTTCCAATCCCCCACAGCTTCCTGGTGTTCATCGCAACAACAGAAAGAGATTAATGCTGCTCATGGCTGCTACTATCTGTGCTTAATTGAAACAGTTTCTTAACTTGGGATCAAACACTGGTGAATCATCCTCTTTTTCACTCTGTTTTAGAAACTAGATAATTTATATGGCTATATCTTCATTGAATATTAAGATTTTTCTCAGTAACACAGCACATTTGAAAAATAGATTCAGAAATCAGCAGGATAAAAAGGTATAGTTTCAGCAAAATTTAAATAAGTTCTAATATTACTACAACTGCCAGTTTTTTAGTAGTTATGTTAAACAGCTTTTACAAATTCATAATAACACTATCTTCTTAATTATTTGCACTTGTTGCATTTCAGTGTATCTTTCTCCTTCTTCACGTATCTGACAGAAATTCACATCATCTCCAGGAGTCTATAGGTCCTCAAATATTTTGCTTATGACTTCTCTACTCTTTTTTTTTTTTTTTTTTATTCCACGAGTTTTAGGTGACTTCATTCTAAATCCTTATATGAAATCCTGTGCAACAACTTGTAAAAACAAGTCAGCATTTCTGTGACAAACATTCATGAACTTAGTCTTGGTGTATGGTGAGATAAAAGTGAAGGAAAGAAAAAGATCTTGCCCAAGGATGAAATCAGTGGGAGATCTAAGGAGTTCAGGCATTCAAATAAAGCAGAAAAAAAGTAAAGAAGGGGAGAAAATAGCAAGGACAGTCTTTTGTGCTGCTTTGATAATCACTTGAAGTAAAATACCTTTTTATGGCTTAACTTAACTTCTCTTCCAGTTTTGAATCTTATAAAATATTCATTTTTTTTAAACTCTGAAGTTCTAAACTCA
Organism: Eurypyga helias; assembly: GCF_000690775.1. Classification (NCBI taxonomy): domain Eukaryota; kingdom Metazoa; phylum Chordata; class Aves; order Eurypygiformes; family Eurypygidae; genus Eurypyga; species Eurypyga helias. The sequence goes on from NW_010233726.1 coordinate 5,746, forward strand.
TGTCTGTGACAAGTTAATTTTTAAGTAGGTCACTTCCTGCCAAGTCGTTCAGCTGGAAAGATAAAAAAAGTGTGAAATGAAATTATGGGGATTGTTTATTACACAGAAGTTTTACAAAATAGCTGCCTAACCAAAGAAGGGCCATTTGTGCTAGAATTCAAACATGTGTCCTATGGAGGAAGGTGACAGAGTTGCTCGTGGATGCTATGGAAACCCGAGACTTTGTCATCACATTGCATGTGAGGCTATTTTATCTGTTTGGTTTTGTTGTCTCGCTGTCATCCTTTCCCACTCACTCCGTGATGACTTCTGAGCAATTTTAAAACCTTGCCACGTCTGACGCAAATGCTTTAACAAGCCACAACCCTCCCTTCATCAGCAGAAAGAGAGGGGAACACCTTCTCACAGCAAGCCTTAGGGGGCCACCTCCATGCCCAAGGAAATCAAAGCAGCCTTCTGTCCCCCTGCAGCCCCCACTGCTTGATGCAAAGTCCCCGATATGGTGGGATTTATATTTAGATTATTTGCATGTGTTTCTTCTAGAATTCCTTTTGATGTGCACGATGAAAGACTCGAGAGTGTTTGCAAAGGGCCGGAGGACAGAGCAGGAGCATCACACAGCCTTGGGTTGGGCTAAGGAGGAGGGACTCCCTGTTGAGTGGGCCCTACCTGCTGTGCCCTGTGGTGCCCTGAAAGTCCCTCTTCCTCACTCCCCCTTTCCATACATGCACATCTCACCCACTATAATGACTTTGCTCCCAGATTCTCCCTCTGATCAATGGAGACCAATGAACTGAATGAGATTTTAATTTGGAAGCACCCATGCCTTTGAGAGAGTCCTCACTTCTAGTGGGCTTGAGTTCATCTGAAATGGGATTACTGGACCAGCAGTAAACCAGATTACTGCATCCCAATTAGCAGTTCAGCCAGTTTTAAAGAGGAAACCAATTCTTTTTAAGTTTGAGATTTAAAATAAGAAGTACTCAAGAAGGTGACAAAATCGAGTCTTTTAGGTATACCTATGAGAAAGCATCACTGGGTCATCACTTGACTGGACACAAAATCTTTCATCACTTCAAGGCTTCACACAGCGGAGGACTCTGTCATTCCCAAATTTAAGACCTGCTTCTTCTCACCACGCAGTTCTGCTCATGAAGGGGTGCATACCCATGAGCAGGCATCTTCTTTTCTTCTGAATTCCTCCCTTTTCCCTCACTTCCTGCAATAAGAGGTGGGTCTCATCTAAGTTCACAGCATTCTCCAGTTAAGGCAAAATTGTCGTATTTTACCAAATCAGGCGATGCATGAGGACTTATCTCAGACTGACCATTAAGGCCTGTGCTCTGCCTCAGTGCAAACACCCTCCCAGATGCATTGCACAATGTGTATGTAAATATTTTTGATAGTTTGTATTGATTATGAAAGAGCACCCTGAATGGCTTCCCATGCAGCTGATTTTCCCAGGACATTCAGAATACTGAATTCAGACAGAAATGCTAACTCCCATGTAACCTACCAACCTGCAAGTCTGCTTGTCTCTCTGCACCCAGAGCTGCACATGTACCTGTTGCATTGCATGCATTCTACAAGCAACATTGCTTGTCTTCAGCCAGGAATGTGAGGGAGGAATGGTTATATGGAAAAACATAGCTCACTCAGGTGGCATGGTGTTTTCCTCCAAATGATGAATTCATATGTCATGCATTTCATATATTCCAAATTATGGAAGAGAAATCGTCCTAGATTTTAATATAAAAGTATTAAAATCTTTAGATTTTTTAAGAGGATTTAGATACATAAGAAACTAAAGACTCCGATGTTTAAGTTTTAGCTGCTTATTAGAGAACCTAAAGGAATGAAAGTCTGATGCATACTTCTCCTGCCCAACACCAGAAAGAGTTAGATATATGTAAGTTCAAACATACAGTTATAAAATACTTTAGGTTGGAAAAAACCTTTAGGATCATCAAGTCCAGCTGTTAACCCAGCACTGCCAAGTCCCCCACGAAACCATGTCCTTATATGCCACACCTACACATCTTAAAAACCTCCAGGGATGGTGACTCAACCACTTCCCTGGGCAGTCTGTTCCAGTGCTTGGCAACCTTTTGGTGAGTAAAATTTTTCCTAAACCTCCTCTGGCACAACTTGAGAAAGTTTCTTCTTGTCCTATTGCTTGTTACCTGGGAGAAGAGCCCAACATTCACCTTGCTGCAACCTCCTTTCAGATAGTTGTAGAGAGTGATAAGGTCTCCCCCGATCCTCCTCTTCTCCAGGCTAAACAATGCCAGTTCCCTCAGTTGCTCCTCACAGGACTTGTGCTCCAGACCCTTCACCAGCTCTGCTGCCCTTCTCTGGACACGCTCCAGCACCTCAATGTCTTTCTTGAACTGAGGGGCCCAAACCTAAACACAGTATTTGAGGTGTGGCCTCACCAGTGCCCAATACGGGGGGACAATCACTCCCTTAGTCCTGCTGGCCACGCTGTTCCTGATACAGGCCAGGATGTCATTGGCCTTTTTGGCTACCTGGGCACACTGCTGGCTCATATTCAGCCAGCTGTTGATCAACACCCCCAGGTCCTTTTCTGCAGCTTTCTAGCCACAAAAACAGTACACAAAGAATGAGACCACCTGGGGTCATTCAGTAGAAAGTACGGAGCTCTAGCTCTTGCCCATCTTCAGGTTAGACATCTCATCAGCTGTTTGCTCTTCCCTGAAAATGAATGTCCACAACCACTCTGCCACAGGTCTGAGGGGAACTGCTGTGGTCTTTTAAAATTACAGGAATAATGCCACTCATTTTACCTAATCTGAGAACTAGATTACATGTGGATCTGCCCTAATTGGTGTGCATTCAGTGGGCAAGGCATAAAAGGCAACGCAAACTGCTGAGTTATTTATCCTTAGGTTTAGAAAAGAAGGATGAAGGCACTAATCTTCAGGTAAAGCTCTGGTCAGTGAAACTAGACTGAAAGGTGATGTTCTTAGTGCTGGTAAGCCTCACAGAAGTGTCTATACCTCCACTGCAGCATTTCTAATCCATATTTAAGCAAAATTCTTCATTAATAGTATTGGGCTAATATAATATTTACCCCAGGCTAGATATGTCTACTGTAAGGAAGTATGTCAAATTAACATGCTCCAGATGAAAGCTAAGAGGGATGGACAGTTTCCTCTCCATCTTAGAATGAAGATAGTTTGTGCTCATAAAATGTTCACATCTTCCCACATGAACGCATTGATATATAATTCATACAAATACCAGTTATGATATTTCTAAGTTTGAGTAGCTTACCCCAAGTTTTCTGCAGCAAATGAAGATGTTAAATATATTTGGACACATCAAAGATAAGAATATTACTCATAGATCTGAGGTCTATTACCTCAGGACACATTATGTATTCTGTTTTTCATATGTTCTCAAGTATTTCATTAAACATTAGTAGTTTTCTCCACTTTTTGTATTTTTCCCTTGATATTTTGCTTAAGAACGATGGAACATGACAACATTTGCTTTCTGAGTGAAACTCTGTACTGTATTTTTTATACAAACTTCTGAAAGCAAAGGTTTGTCTCTGGCAGACAGTGATTTGATTAAAATTCTTTTGCTAACATACAGCCAAGCTCTACACACACAGTCAAGTGTACAATATGGAAAACAAACACCAGGTGAACAAAAGCCTTTTCTCTTAAAAATTGCAGTAAACATGTAAGCTAAGGGCTAGACTAATTTTGCCATCACTATCATTATTACTTCTACTTTAAAGGCATTTTATCTCTTCTATACCTTTTGTAGAGAATAAATTATTTTGGTGTGAATTTTCATGGAAGTAAAGCAATGATTAGGAGAGCAGCCCCAGTCCACAGCATACATAAGCACCACTTTAATCCCCTTGATTTCAAAACATGCATAAAATTATCTGGTGCTTTCTTTTAAACAGAGTTGAGTTTGTAATTTTTTGCTGCATCTGCACATGGAGAAGAGAGGCTGTGACACTGCAAGCAATTTCATGTCTTGTGTGCACCAAGGACCTTCACCAAATACCATACTTCTTGTGTGCTCCGAAGACCTGTGGAAAAAGAGGTGACATCAGTGCTTAAGGAGCAGGAAGTTACAACAGAATTAAAGCATGAAGATCTTCATGAAGTAGCTGCATGCAGTTCTGTATACAGGCAATATCTTGTGCATCCTGGAAAGATTTTGAAGGAAGTTTTGTTGGCTTCTTGAAGGAGGAATATGCTCGTAAGGGATCACCAAATGTCAAAATACACATATACATGAAACCACTTCTTCAAATTACCTTCTATCATATGGCCAGTCCTGAAAACTAAGACTTGTATTAGATTGGTTTCATAATGGGAGAGGGAATCACATCCTTCAAGAATCTGAAAGGCATTGGGGAAAGGGAGGAAACAAGTACAGTTTAAAAGTTAAAGGCAGAGCTGCAGCTCAGCATTGCATGTGGGTGGTGATACTTTCTTGGTGGAAAACAGGGGAGTTTGGGACTTGGATAAAAGTTTTGAGAGCTGCTTCAGCTTTGATTCCATGACTAGAAACTACAGTGCCCCAGTCAGCCTGTTGGGTGACATCTGTGCTGTAGAAGATGATTCCCTTCCATGTAATGTTATCCAAACGAGTGCTGGAGAAGCACAAGATCATGTACTCTCAGTCTATCCATGCCTAAGAAGTGCAGAGCATACTTACTGTCCCCTGATATCGCTTTGAAGTTATCTGACATTCAGAAGGGCTAGACTGGGTGGCCACCAGAAGGATCTCCCAACCTAAGTTCTCCTGTGATGCAGAGGGATGTACTTGGTGATGAACGGCACAACCGGTGGCACAGCTGGCAGTTGGTTTTGGAAGCATGTCTTTAACTCCCTCTTTCACTACTAATCACCTGCAACCATTTTCCCACATGTCCCAGTCAGCATGGTGAGCACCAAGTGAAGAACGTGCTGTTTTCAAGCTGTATGCTCTCCCAGGTCAGTGTCATGGTCTGGCCAAAGGGCCCGTCTGATTAAGGCCAGGGCAGAACTGGTGCTGTAGTCTGAGGTGGTAAAGGTCTACTGCTTTATTTTGGCTTAACTCTCTAGCACATCAGCAGATAATCGGTGTTTTTAACCTTCAGATACAAGAAACTCCTCTTAAATGGAGCTATTTTTGTTTGAGATAAAGCAAAAGATGATGTATGAAAGGCAGACATATAAAGAGCTCAAAGAAGATAGTGCTCTGCTTCCTGAGCAGAGGGAGAGGTGCAGGACAGTGAGTATTTGTTCTGGTTTTGGCTGGGATAGGGTTAATTTTCTTCGTAGTAGCTAGTATGGGACTATGTTTTGGATTTGTGCTGGAAATGGCTTGATGATACAGGGATGTTTTTGTAATTGCTGAGCAGCACTTACACAGATTTAAGGCCTTTTCTGCTCCTCGCACCACTCCACCAGTGAGTAGACTAGGGGTGCACCAGAAGTTGGGATGGGGCATGGCTGGGACAGCTGACCCCAACTGACCAAAGGGATATTTCAGATCATATGACATCATGCTGAGCATATGAAGCTGGGAGAAGAAGGAAGAGGGGACATTCAGAGTTGTGGCATTTTGTCTTCCCAAGTAACTGTTACGTGTGATGGAGCCCTGCTTTCCTGGAGATGGCTGAACACTTGCTTGCTGATGGGAAGTGGTGAGTGAATTTCTTGTTTTGTTTTGCTTGTGTGTGCAACTTCTGCTTTAAACTGGCCTTATCTTAACCCAAGAGTTTTTGTACTTTTACTCTTTCGATTCTCTCCTCCATCCCACCAGGGTGGGGGAGTGAGTGAGTAGCTGCGTGGTGTTTAGTTGGTGGCTGGGGTTAAACCACAACAGTATTTTTGCACTTTGGATTCGTGACTTAGGCCATGTAAATTTGCCACTAGTGATCAGGACTGCTGTGGTATATTTACTCAAGAGGAAAGAACTATTGCTTGTCCAGGGCTGCTACTACAATCAAGAGAGATAAACAGTTATGGTGCTTATTTCTTTCTACTCACAAGGGGGAAACAGATGATCTGGATAGTTCATCACTGTCTAGTAAACAGTAATTCCATTTAAGTTGTAGATGGTCGCAGTATAACATAATATAGCAGTATGGTAATATAAAAATAACAGTTTCATGATTTTTTTCCCCTTCCTTTCCAAAAAGGAGCTATTATATTTATAATTGCATAGAGCAATAGTACTTTTCTAGTTTCTTCAAGATCCATTATACAAATTTCCTGCTCTGTTCTCATCCTCTTCTTCTGAGTGGCTACATTTTTCAGCTGAGCATTTAGGACTATATTTGCATAGGGGACACTCCAGGGTGAGATTTGTCCTATGACAGGAGGGATGAGTTGCCTTCCTCATGAGCCCAGAGTTTGTGTCTTGAGTCACCCTGTAATGCACACTGTGATGTGCCACAGCACTGCCACCGGTTACTCACAGCAGGCACTTACATGCATCATTCTGTGATTCCTCTCACACATCTTTGGTGGTGGGCACCTAAGTTTTGCTGTGAGGCAGGGTTGGTATGTGGCTAAAGTTATGGACATGAACTCAGGAATCTCTCTGCATCCCAAGCTCAGTAATACAGACACTGCCTGCATGGAGGTATTTTAACACAATGAAACATTATATGGATACAGTTACACAGCTTTAATCCTATCCCAAGGGTGCAATAGGAATCTTAATCAAGATCATGTTACCTATGGCATTCAAACACTGGAAAGTGACTGCATCTTCGATTTTGAAAATAAGAGATTTACAAATTCCCATTTTCACTGAATGCTCCAATGACTGGCTGATTTGCCCTTAGGGCTGTAAAATAGGATTTTTCAGGTTTCTGGAAGGCAAAGCAAGCTGAGAATTATATTTAAATCAGAGTAAACAGGAACTGTGAGGATTTGATCCTGTTAGTCGTGCTATCATTATCCATCATATATTCCATTTGGTTTTGGCAGAAAGTGGTGCTTTCCAGTACATTCATATTTTACTGCACTCTGTCAGAAACCCTGGTTTTGATCTAAGAAGAACGTGTCTTGTAAAATAACCTTACCTGTGACACTCTCACTAGAGATGTTTTTATACATTACTCTCAAGTGCTGACATGGACCATCCTCCTGATGATTCATACAAGCAGGATCTGGCAGATATTCTTACTGGAAAGGCTTTATTTGAATAGAGTAGATAAAAAAGGGAGGAAAGAAACCAATCCTCAAAATCTTAAGCAGCATGTCATGTTAGGTAAATTGTGCATTGTTTTATGTGCTGTGGTAGGACATTATAAAATGATACAACAGAAGCAGATAATATGTCCAAGGGATTTTTCCATGTAAACAATCTGTCTTGGTGAAGAAATTTAACCGATCTTCAAAGCTGCATTCGCAATTCCTAAAACATGTTCCAGTTTCTTCCTCTCAGTAATGAGCCATGCACAATGTCTGAGTTGTCAATGTCATCAGCATGTTTCAACTAACTGCAGTCACTGTTCAGCATTTTAGAGAAAAGAGGGAAGAACATCACTCTCAAATAAATCTTTCAAGACCATATATTGTAGCCAAGATCAGGAGCTGCTAAACAGAAATGATGCCATGGCACAAGAAAAGTGGAGAGCTTCCATCCTGGCCCAACAGCACCTGAGCTGCTTTGCCATGCCTGAAATCATAGCAAGGATATGGAAACTCATTGTAAATGTGTTGAGAGTATCTGCATAATAACAGAGATGCAGAAGGGCATTAAGCAAGCAATTTTGGATTGAAGTCATTGAATTGTATTTGGAAATGGGAATGCAGAGTGGTATTATGCTGTTGTGATTATCTACAACGTGCCAAATGTGCCAGTATGTAGCATAAGGTTGCTTTATAAAGGGTGGAGGCAATTTCATTTAAAGAGGATTTAAATCTGGGTTCAGTCAGGTCTTTTGCCCTCTTCCTCCACCTCTACCACTACCAAACAATCAGTCTTTTGCTTTGATTAAATTATTTACTCCATATTAACATTTTATCTGTAGAATTTCATTCTCCATGCTAGTTTTGGATCAGCATTGATATTTCAAAGTAAAATATTATGCAGCATAATTAATTTATTAACTAACTCATTCTCTAATTAATTCAGGATATCTCAGCTTTTGAATCACTAAAACAATAGAAAAAAGAAGAGAAATGCTTTCATATTAAATTGGTTAAAAGACTGAATTTTCATATGTAAAATGAATATGCTTTTATGTTAGCAGGTCTGTTATCTTGTCAATGAATGAAGGATTTATGTGCCTAATATTCCTTTCTGTTCATAAAAGAATAGATCATATGAAAAATGTGATTTGGAATGAATAATAATTTATTAGTTCAATGTAGGCTTTATTTCAGCTTGCTAGGATATAGGCTTATATCATCACAATGTCTGTGTATTTCTTCATCAGTCCTTCAACCCACTGTGAATGTTTTTTAACA
>NW_010233727.1:0-5611 GCF_000690775.1 Eurypyga helias
TCTTGGCCCCCGGCGTCGAGCTTCTTGTCGACGCCGAGGGTCAGTATCGGGCCTCCCTGCGCTGGGTCGCGAGGAGGACAGAAGCCTTGATGAGGCACCTGCAGAGCAACGACGTCAAGCTGTTACTGTCCAGCGTGAAGCAAGAGGAAGTAGTGATCTACTACGCCAAGTTACATGGTGTATCAGTGGTAGAGTGCTTGTCGTCGGAGGAAATTGCCCTCATCCGTGAAATCACGGGAGTCTCGCCGTACACACCTTTTGGTGACGGCCTGTGCGGAGAAATCACCGAAACCGCGGTGGCGACGTTCTGTCAGCCCTTGCTGCTCGGCTCGAAGAGATGCGTTCACATCGGCTTTGCCAGCGTGTGCGCCTTTCAGCCTCACTGCCTGATTCTGTGCGGGCCGGTTGATGGTGTTAACGAGCAACATGCTGCTGCTTTACAGGGGGCGCTTACGATGCTGCAGCAGCTATTTAAAACGGTTGATCCGGGGGAGGAATGCAGAGCAAAAGGTGAAAGCCAGAGTGAAGCCACAGATGTTTGCAGTTGGCATTCACCTGCTCAGAAGCAACTTGTAATAGAAAGTATTTCTTGTAACAGTAATGAGGTTTCTGAACACCAGCTGAACACACATAGGGGTGAAACAGAGACACAGACTGCAGACTCTGACTTGCAGGGAAGTGAAAATCTAGCGTGTGTGCAAACAGATTTGCAAACACCCTCAAATCCCATCTCGCACATTGTAGAATTAAGTGTTGCCACAGTAGGAGGCGGCTCTTCCGGACTTGTACAGGAACCGCAGGCAAAATGCGAGCGTCTGGGTGATGTGCACGGGAGCTGTGAAAGCGATTCCCTTGCTGATCACTTGCTGACAGTCGTAAGAGCCACAGCACTGCTGTATCAGCAGCAGATAATGCTAATACTGTCGCTGCGTATGAACGCCTGGATGTTGGCAAAGACCTGGAGAAAACAAGTTGCAATATAGTTCCATGTAAAGACGAAAAGCATTTAAATATTGCACAGAATTATTCCAACTTCCTCATAGGAGCAGGATCGGTTTTGCCAGTCGGAGGTTACTTTGAAATCCTGTTACATTATTATATTCAGTACTATGCAAAACAGGTTCACCAGTCAGAGGTAACTGTCATAGCTCATGTGGTTGCTGATGCTTTGCTTGATATTCCCAAGGCCTTATACAGGGCAACAGAACGAAACAGCTTTACCAGATTCTATCTCGAAGCTGTAAACGCACTCAGAAAAAACCAGCCCCTGCCTGTGAACGAGAAAGGCCTAGAGTCAGTGTACTGCAAGTACCAGTTAGTCATTTCAGTTCTTCATTGTGTCTCAGAGCTGCTCTCCATAGATTTAATACTGGGTGTTAAGCGGCCACTGCAAAAAGTTGAGGATGACAACTCGGAAGATGACTTCTGAAATCATTAATAAAGACCGCTTTGATGATGTTGTCTTCCTGTGTCTTCTTGTCACATGGACGTGTCTCAAAATTCAGTGCTGGAGACAAGTTAACCTTTTTAGGCCCAGAGACCTAACACCCTTCTTTCCTGTTAGAAGAAAAGGAGGAAAAAGGCTGACCAGATTTGTGGAAAACTTGGTTGTGAACAGCACAAACTTGGAAGTTTCAAGCATGAGAAAGTACAGCTGATTTCCAGTGCGGGCAATCCGCAGTGCCTTTTCCATCCAGGTGCAGAGGACCCCATGTACCTTGTAGCCCAGGGTGAGCTTTGCCTCTTGTGGAGCTCTGAGTATTTATGCAAGTGGGGCGTGATTAGTTTCCTGGCATGTTAAAAGCTGTCGGCATGACATGAGCCACTGAACGTGCAAGTTGTAAGCAAGGGGGTTTCTTTTTCGCCTGTGTAATAGGCTGGATTGAATGTATTTTAAATAAAAATATATCTGTATGTATTGTGGGTTTGAATGTAGTGGAAGGTAAGCAGCTGTTGTTAGCCTGTTCACTGAAGAATTTTCTCGTCTGATAGGAGATCAAGCATTTTTATCTTCCCCTGAGTTCTTTCACTTCAGTCAAACTGGTAGAATTAAGAATGATGTCATACCGTGACTGGCCGGCGTGTGCTCTGGCAGCTGGGTTTCTGAGACATGACTGGTACAGCTGCGAACTGTAACTCCCCTGGGTTGGGTTGTGGCGGTGCTGTAACGGGCTGTGTAATCACCGAGAAGGTTTACACGGGCAGTAATGCAGTTTTGTGTGAGAAGCCAAAGGCAGCGTTTCAGTTCAGACTTTGATCATTTGGGATTTTATTCTTGGAGTGGGTATGTGTGGGTGGGTGGGTGTGTGTGGTTTGTTTGTTTGTATCTTCCCCACAGGATTTTCACCCCAATACGTTTTGCTTTAAGCTTAGCATCACCTGGATGTTGGTACATCTCCTTTTCTACTGCGCCTTAAAAACCTGCGGTTCGGCGTGGGAGGTTTTGAGTAACTGGGCAGCTGCAGCTGATAACGGTATCACCTTGGTGCCCTTGCCAGTATTGCATAATGCTTAGAATAACTGGCTTTGTTTTAATTTGCCATTAAATAAAATTCAGTGAGGATATGTAAAGTCATAGTAACAAATCATACTTACCTGTGATACTTGAGATGATTGCAACTGGATTACAATCAGATTTTTTTCCCTATTAATGTTGTTTCTTTCCCCTTTTTCAGTTTCTTCAGAAGAGTCCATCTGCCAAAGTTTCAGGTGTTTGGCAGCAATGCTTTGTTTGACTACAAGTTTCCCTTGAAAGTTTATATATATTCTTGGCAAGCAATTTTTTTTCCCTGACTAGTACACTCTTACGGAGATCAGCATATGAAAACCAGTGAAATTCACTGTTCACTAGTCATTTCTTTAATCAAGCACTAGGGACAGTAATTCTTTTTTTAGGTGTTTTTGGTGGGTGCAGAGGTGGGGGAGAATGAAACGTGGAGGAGAGGAAAGAAACACACCTTTGCTGTTACCACCTGCTTTCGGTAGCTGCGGAACATGACAAGTCCAGCAGGAGCCAAGAGCAATCCCCGTTGTGGAGGAGCTGATGTCTGGGAGCCACGGGCCCTGCTTACCCGGACATCCCCAGGGACTTCCGCCAGCCCTGCCGCTTCAGCAGGCGCCCGGGTTCTGGATTTCATCCCGACAGTTTTGCTCTTGCGCGTGTTTCTGTGCAGTGTCTTCGAACCGCTGCCCAACTTGGTGGCCAAAAGACGCGGGATTCGCACTGTGGGAGTCCAGCAGCTGCGGCGCAGAGGGTGTGAAGCCTGGCAGCGTGGGGGTTGGCTGCAGAAGCTGCTGTTGCCTGCTGAAGCTAGGTGTCCTCTAAATACAGGTACAGCAAAGAGAATACAGTGGGTTTTTCAGTTATTTCATACCATTTGCACATCTGAACGCTTTCAGATTCATAGCAGTTCCCTGCAAAAGGTTAAAACAAAACCAACTTGCGATGTGAGTGGCCTGGCTGTTTGGTTTAAATCGCATCAGCCTTACTGCCAAGAAGAAGAAAGTCTAAAAATGTTATGATACGCAAAACTCCTATTTTGGTGTGCCAGAGATACCAGGGGGAATTCAACAGTGACAGTTACACAGAACTTCTTTTTCTGACCTGTTTCTGGTGGAACCTCTGGGTCTGAAGGCTCACTGAGTCAGATGCTGTATTCCATTGACTCCTCTATATTTTTATATTTGGTGAATGATCAGTTTTCCCTTTTGAACTACTGATTCCCTGATTTGTGCAGAGAGCTGAGAATATGGCACACCTTTCCCTTGGAGAGGAATGTCCCTTCTTTGTCCTGGACTGCTGGGGTGGTGCTTGTGCAGGACATGGCCGGTTTCCAGCCCCGGAGCCAAAGCGCTTGCCGAGGTGCACGCCAGCTCCAGGGAAAAAAAGGCACGAATTTAGCCTTTGGGGAGAAGAGCAGATTTACTTCTGGATTCAGCTCCTCCTTTAGGAATCTTCCAGTTGTTGGCCTGGAAGTATAATCACAACCTAATCTTTGAGAAAATTTTGGGATCGCTGCTGTCCCACTCGCTCTAAGGGAAGGGCTGTTCGGAGCCCTGAGAAGTGGCATCTTGCAGCTAGCCCAGACTCTAAAGCAACCTACAACTGCAACTTGCCATTTGACAGGTGACATGGGGACGATGCTAAGCGTGATCTCTTGACGAGGTCCAGGTAGCTGGGGCAGCTCAGGAGAAGATGTTTACTCAACAGAAGTGCAGAGAGAGGTGAATTTGGGCGTTTTTAATTCAAAACCAAAAATTGTGAAAGCCATGTGTGGTATGTACAATGAGTCTAGAGATTGAAACTGCATGCTGCGCACAGCTCTGGAGAATCGGAATATTCTGTTTACGTGATGAGGCCACACCGGTTTTAGTTGTTAATTTGGGTGTGGTCGAGTCTCACAAACTTTTGTAGGTGCCGGTGGCACACCAAGGCAGGCTCCATTCCGCAGCGCTGCTCTGCTGCCTTTCCTCATTGCCTGACCCCGGCAGCTCACTGCTCAGCACCTTCCTGGGCCCTTCCCGTTGATCTCTGGTGATACCAGCTCCCTCTTTACCAAATGGGTGCTGCTTTACTTCTTGAGGGGAAGTTACACAACTTGAGCCTGCCTGGCTGGATGAGGCTTTGAGCAACCTGGTCTAGTGGAAGGTGTCCCTGCCCATGGCAGGGGGGTTGGAACTAGATGGTCTTTAAGGTCCCTTCCAACCCAAACCATTCTGTGATTCTTACATGTCATAGAATCATTGTACGTCATTTCTGTTGTTAGAACAGAGCTCACAGGCGAATCGTACCACGTGAGAAGATTAAGGAAGATTAAATTCTTCACTTACATATGTGTCCTGGACTTCACTAGAATTGTGTTCATTTGACAGCCTGTACTTAGTTTGCTTTTTGTTATGCAACAAACCTGCTATTAGTGGTAGAGACCTCCATTTTTGATTACTAAATTTATTTCTATGCTTGTTTAGGTTAAGCTGTTCCCTTGTGTATTTTTTTGGAGAGGTTCTTTTAAATCCCACGTTAAGAGAGAAAGTATTTCCATGTCCAGTTGCAAAAATCTCTTTTTGTTTAATTATCTTGAAATCTAAGAAACTTTTTTTTTTGACCAGCAAACCCAAAGATTAAACACTTGCTTTATTTCCTATACTAGTTATTGCATTATTACTATTAAGACTGAGCAAATCAAGAGGGCAACGTCTGAATTTACAAGCAGTAGCTTTGGAAATGCGTTGGCTGTAATTAACACAATTATAATTCTGCAGTAGCGTTTTGTGTAAGGCGTCATTTGTGTTCTACTAACAAGACTAGAAATAGATGTTTGGATCTAGGATTATACATATTCCTTCCCTCCAAGAATAATAAACTAATAATTACTTCCAGGAATCAGAATTTTACTTTTAGCATTCCAAAACTAAAAATAGCGACAACAAGAATTTAATAGATTTAACACACAGTAGCTCCTCCTTTATGAGCGGATTCAAGAGAAGACTAGACATTGGACGCGAGGCTTATTCCTGTGATGGGCAGAGCAGGGCACTCTTTAAAAAACACTCCTGGCAAAAAAAACACACACCAGTTTTCCATAGGCAAACCATGCCTGCTGGTTCAGCA
>NW_010233727.1:5642-8156 GCF_000690775.1 Eurypyga helias
ATCACCCGCAGATAAAAGAACTGTTGCGCTGAGGCTTTAGTTCAGTGTGGGATTAAGGGCACATCAGTAATATTGCTCCCTGTGTGGCTGCATCCTAAGCCACCTACAGCAGAGCTCACTATAAAAGATAATATTGCCATTTAAGGTATTTTATAAAAGGCATTGTTTTACTGAACAGAATCTCTAGCCTGTTCTTATTTTGAGATTCCAAATAAAACAATCCAGCGTGGTGATCTTTATTGTGATAATAACCATGACCTACTTTCAGTGTTCGTCTTCATTTCCCAGGCTAAGCATCTGGTTAAATCCTACCTTAAAATGTGGATGCAGAGAGTGAACACATGGCAGGGATCTGTCTGTGTCGGGGGGCGGTTCCAGATGAGAGTTACATCTGTTAACGTTAGACTCGATACGTGTCTGCTATCATGTATGAGGATTATGTTCAGGCGTTTGGAGCACTGAAAGCCGTCGTGGAAATGGCTGGACTGTATTCATAGGGCAGATGAACTGCATGGGATCTGTTTCCCCAGACCAGAAATACTCCGAGGCTCCGGATTACCGATGCAGTACTGAAAAAAGTGCACAACAGTAACACAGTGCTGCAAAAAAATTGAATCTGTTGCCAGTGTTGACTGTGTTGGAGATGTTGATTGGCGTGAGGGTTTTTCAGTGTACTGGTAGCGGGATCCCGGCTGTAGGGCTGCTCCTGCCGTTCCTGTCAGTACCGGGGTAGCTCTGCCCTTGCGCTCTAGCAGTCATCTGTTGCCTCCTTGTTTGGCTTTTCTGGTACATGTAGCTTCAAGAAATCTGTTGTTTCAGTGTGACTACTGCATTTTTAATTCGTAGAGCAAAGTAAAGGGCAGCTTATTTAGTTTTGTGATTGATGAATTTCTGTGAAGCCTTTCTTCATAACTTATCTAAACCAAAAAGTTTAGAACTGCAGTAATGTAAAGACAGTTATTAGTAAGAAGCGCTCAGCGCTTCCCACTGTGAAGGTCAGGTTTTACCACTCAGAATTCAGCCTGGATGCTGTCTCTCCCCATGCTGTACAAGGAGTGACTGCTTCCTGATGACTTGCATGGATGGTGTTGGCTAAGCAGTTCAGTTGTTTCCAGAAAACGAATTAGAAATGATACTTTGTTTTGCCTTCGTTTGGTACAGTTGATCTTTTATCTGAGATTCTTTGCAACCCCTCTGCTTCCCTGCTAGGAGGACAGTTCTCTGGTTTCTTCTCCACAGAGAGAGCTGGAAGGAGATGTGAATCAGGGAGCAAAATCCATTTGAACCCAAGTCCTCTACTTCCTGTCCTGGGTCTCCAAAATAATATGCTGCCTTGAAAAATTTTTCAGTGAGATGCTTTTTAAGCCTTGGTGGTCATCGGCGAGTATTATCAGCACATTTTGTTTTAGGATGCCCCTCTATTTGAAAAGTTTGCCACCATAATCCTAAGTGTTGCAGAAGATATATGGCTTGGATCTGTGAAGAGGAGCCAGTCTGTAATAAAGCAGAAAGCAGAAATTTTTCTCCTCCTGTTTCATTGGTCATAGCTTCTCTCTGCTTGGCGGTAGAGCTTGTGAGATGCCATAACGCACTAATAACTCCACCAGTGTGTGGGTGGGGAGAAGGAGGGACAAGAGTAAGAAAAGGCAGGAGGTGAGAAGACCCAGTTCAAAAGGAAGAGAGGGAAAGATGAAGGTTGAATGATGAGTGTAGTGTGGAAAAGGGCTGTCATGTCGACGTAAGAGTATCCGATACATAAATGGGAAAAAGCAGCACCAGCTTTCCACACATCCCCCCTGGAGATGCAGGAGCAAAGGGAAGACATTAAGTTCTGCTCTCCCCTTGGAAGAGTCATAAAAGGTGGTTGTCAAATGGGGGAAAAAAAAAATCCATGAAACTTGATTTTCTCCTGTGCTGGGGTAGGAGAGTAGCTAGCTCAGAAGGCATTCAGAGCCGTGGAAACAGCCTGTCTGCGTATCCCACGGCAGTCTGGGCTGTAAACTTGCGACAGCCTGAGATAACAATTCACATTTCTGTTCCTGAAGCTCGAAAAGTTAGGGGTGGGTGCAGAAAGTGTGGATTACATTTATTTAGCTAGCACGTCTTGCCCTCACTGGCCTGAGCCTCTGGAATGTGCTTTGATCCTTAGGTACTTCCAGGATCCAGACTGGAGTCATCAATAATACTGTGTTTTGCTCCCCAACGAAGGGTTCCGGCTTGAGTTTGTGAGGTTACCTGTGCCTGGGGAATATGAGCAAGTTCCTGTTGGAGGTTGTTCCATGAGTAATACAGGACTGCAGCGGGAAGCTGCTGGGTTTACTGCTTTGAAAATAATTGTACAGTCTATTATTGAAGTCATAAATCACTGTCTGATAGATTTGCCATCTGCCAGGCCTTAGATAATTAATCTAAATTTACTCGTGTTAAAGTGTAGAAAGCCTGTCTAGGGCCCCTAAGCTTATTTTCCATAGGGAAATAGAGCAGGAGTTAAGTGCTTTTAGTCTCCTTATTGAG
>NW_010233727.1:8173-15710 GCF_000690775.1 Eurypyga helias
TTTCTTGTATAGTTCTGACTTCTTATAAGATTGAAAAGTTTCAAGAGAAACAGTTATTCTAAAAACCTTAGATTTCCAGCATCTCAAACGCCAATCTCTTACTGACAGTGTCTTTGTCATTCAATAGCTAGCATTCCTGACTATGGAAAAGGTCCATCCCCACTGAAGACATCAGGTTCCTACTTCTGCACATTCAGACCCCAAACCTCTAATCCAAACATATTAAAGTGATTGCAAACAGAAGACACCAAATTTGAAGGGTACCAGGCCAGTAAAATTACCTAGTACTCTGGAGCAGATGATGATCAATACCAGTTTTTTCTAATTAATAATTCTCATTGTTTTTCTTGGTGAAAAAAAAAAAAAGGTTGAAATAAAATACATGAACAAGATCACAGATTGTTCTCTTGCTATTGTATTTAACATATTTGAGTTTTAACCTTTCAACCTGTGGTGTCCATAGGATTTTGAAAATACGATTACTATCTGATTTTTAAAACTTTCTGTTGATTCAGTGACTGCCTGACTTGGGCTGCAACATTTTAACAGCAAAGATCAAATTATAATAAAAACGTGGCAAACATCTCTGAGTATCTTGGCAATTTATTACTGCAAACCGCTGTGGAAAACCAGTGAATTCTGTACTCTGGAGTTTTATAACAAGGTGTGACTGAGGTTAGGATTGGGCCCCGAACCCGCAGCGTCTGCAAGCTGTGTTTAGTATCTCATAAACTGTACTGCTTTTTTAACAATTTTGCCTTTACATTTTGGCACTGCACAGGTTTATAACAAAGTCTGAATCTATATTGAAATGCAGAGAAATAAATTTCTCATCATTATTCCCCCTGGATTCCTGTTGTTGGAACGAGTGGGTGTTCACGTCAGAAGGTAGAATAAATGCTGCTGCCCTGAAATGCTGCTTCTACAGCTCCTAATGTTATTGCACTTGTCATTGTGAGCTTTCTAAATGCTCCGGTTTTGAGCTTGGAATAAATTTGTTCCACTCCTAAAAAGACCCACACCTGTGGGAAGAAATGTGTGCGTGTACCTTTCTTTAGTTCCCATCATTATGGGATGTTTTTTCCCTCGCTAATTTTCCTCCCTTGCATTGTTTTGATGTAACGTGTGACACGTTATTTATCCATAGTTTTTCCTCAAGGTTGAGAGATGTCACGTTTTGTTAAAATCTCAGATGCCAGAATTTCTCTCAACTTACTACTTATCTGTTCACATATATTTTAATCACCCTGTTGAAAAATTATTTTAATATGAGAGTCATCAAATGATTCAATTGAGAATAGCAGATATGAATATTTAATTGAAGAAAGGCAAGTGCTGAAGACCTTTCAAATTTTTCACAGTAACAAACAGCACCAGATCAGTATCTTAGAGCTGATGATAACTGGATTCTTCTCAAGTGGCTTTTGTTTACTAGAAATTTCCAGGATGGCTTTATAGTTGGACAATATCGCCGTATGAATAGTTTGCTGCTATTGGTATAATTAGTCAGTGCAGTGTTAATACAGCAACCTAAATTTCTTGTAAAAGTAACTAACCACCAGTTGGTCTTCTGGAGGAATAGCTGTTAAATATCATGGGGTGAAGACATCAGCTGGAGGAGGAGGCAGAGGTTAAGACCCTGGGGTTTTATCATCGCTGGCACTGATTTACTGCAAAGCCTGGAGTATGTCACCTAATGCCCGTGTGATTAATTTTTCATCATGAGGTAGTAGTGGGCTTCATATTCATAAAGGTTTCGGGCCGTGCTTTAAATCTCTGGGAATCCAAAGATGGATGCAGACGCAATTATTGTGTTAAAAAAAATAAATGCAAGGTATTGGACGTCCTCTCAGTCTCTCAGTTTTTATGGTGTGGAGAACTTCCTACCAGGATTGCATATATTGTGTATTCTTTTATCCATGACTACTGAAGGAAAAGTGAGATGTTAATGCAGAAGCAGACACCATTTCCTATGCTCTTTTCCCTTCCAATACAAGGAAAAACTCCCTCGCATATTAAGGATTTGTGCATGCCATATGGTGACATGTTTAAAATGCAATGGTTTTAAGAAGGCCATCCCTTGATACAGCCCTGTATTTGTTCTTGTGTTTCCCTGAGCCACTGCACATGACTTGAGCTCCAAGCAGCTTGGAACAAGTGGCAGGCAGAACATGTGGGTCAGCCCAGCCAGGACAGGTAGCTGTGACTTCCAAACGGTGTGAAGAGAAGGCCCGGGTCTGCTGGCTGAGCCAGCCTTCAGGGGCAGCCTGCCTCGCCCTTCTCCATATGAGCACTGTAGACACCTGCCCTTGTGATTATTGTTGTACTCCAAGCACCGCTGGTCCAAAAAAGTCCTCAGGCTCCTGAAAAGAAATGTAGGCAGAACATTTTGCCTATGTTGTAGGCAGCTAACCTAACCCTCCCCTTGACCTCGAGTGCAGAGCAGGAGTGCTGCAGCCGTACCCAGGCCAGGCGTGCCCGGCACGGCTTTGGCACCAGCCTGGGAGCAGCATGGCTGTCCCTGGCGTGCCCAGCACCATGCTGCTTGTGCTGAGGCCTGCGCAGATAGCACAGAGCTGGATTGAGGCGCTAGGAAAGTCCGCAGACTCGGAGGTTTTGGCCTTGGCCTCCACATCTGGATGAGGTGCTTGGGCTTTTGTTGGAAAGCCTGCCTGGGAGCAGAAGCTGGTGAGCCTGGACGTGCTCTGTGGGTTCCATCTCGGCCAAATGGACCATTTAACCACTGGTCTTCTGCTCTTCATCAGCTGGATCGACAAGGAATGTTTCTGCACCCAGCTCCCTGGGCGGCCTGCGCCGTGCTGCCTGTGCCTACCATACAGCGGTAGCACTAGGTCTGGCCCAAAGTCCCTTGCGAAGGCCGAAGTGGTCCAGGTGTCCAGCCTGACGCTGATGGCACAGCACAGCAGTTTGTCTGCAGCAGGAACCTCCCTGGAGCCCATCACCACCCACAGAAACACTACAAGGAGCAGGTTCAGCTGGTGTGACTGCCCAGACCTCCAGCACAGCGTGCGCGTGGTATAATGGTGTCCGGTTCAATCACACGACCTTCCCCATAGCTGACTGACTAGGAGTCTTGTCATGAAGCCTGGCACCAGCTCTGTGTCCCAAAAGCAGTGGAGGAAAGGTGTACGGAAAACCACTGCATGGGAAGCTCTGCCTCTTCTTCCCCTGCAGCCGTACCTATTGATTTATTACTTCCCTAATCCAAGTCCAGGTCTGATTATGAGGGAACACCACGTGCCAAACTGTTTAGTGTGTCATTTGGTTTGCTGTGGGAGAGTCATAAGTGTGCAGTGGACTATCCATGTAACACTGGATGGTTATGTTGGAATAAAACATAGAGACAGACCATTTAGTGAGTTATGCTTGTCACATAATTCCAAGACGTGCTTCTGTTAATCATCAGCACAGGTAAAAATGTCTTGCAATTCTCCTTTGACTGTTTAACAATCTTCATAAAATAGTTATGTTTTGAAAGACTTATTACTGCCATTAAGATCATGAGTCCAACACCTACATATTTCTCATTTATCTATGGAATTTTCCTTCTTTCTCCTTAGATATTGGAGATCAATTTTTTTAAAAAGACTAGAAAGTTCTGTTTACGCTAAAACAGCTCCAACCCAAACCTCTAGGTCAAAATAAGATATTTATCTGGGATTCTAATCCACAGTATTTCAATTTCAGTGCATCAGCCCTGATGTATGCAGGGAAAAAGAGCAATGTTGCTCAGATTTTTGTCCCACTGGGCCAAAAGTAACCTTTTTTTTTTTTTCCCCTCTCTCTTTCAGGTATGAGATGTGATTTGTGTTTCTTGGGAGATAGCTGCATGATACCTAATTGACAGGCTGCCGCTTCTATAGCAATTCTTGTACCCTGAATGTGTAGGGTATTAGATGTTTATTCCCCGACTTCAATATACTGGGTGTAGTCACTCCGAGCTTTAATTTCCACAGGTACCTTGACAGAGCATCCTAGCAGGAGGGAAAAGGATGGAGAGGTATGACTGTATTAACAAGCTGACTGATTATCCTGAAGGTTATATGGGAAAGTCTGAGACAACTGAATCAGGTGCCATTAGCAACTGAAACCCCAATTTTCTGTTAAAAAAAAGGTCACTGCATATTGTTGCTCATAAAACAAGCACGGATTTTGTTTAAAATCTGACTGCTGCTGCAAAGGAGATTGACTGGAGAACCACAACCACACCAGTGTGGGGGTGACGTTAAACGTCAGAGCGTTGATGGAACTGGGAAGGAGGGGAAGATTATTTTTGGCTTTGCCTTGCCTGGGAGGGACAGACTGGTCTCCTGCCCTGGGTTGCATGTAGCTGGAAAGCTGCCTGGCCTTACTGCCTGCTGCAAGAAGTCACTTGCAGTGATTTCTCCTACTGAATAAAAATCAAATTCCAGAGCACAAATGGAAAAGACATGGTATGTACGGTCCTGGAGCTTGACATCCCCTGCATTTTTGGAGAAACAAAGACCTCCTTTAGGTTTTAAGTTTTGTTAACTTTTCCTGAATTCAAGGTAGGTATTCCACAGGATGTGGGTTCCTGCAGGATGGAGGTTTGAAGGGTTCAGGTTTATGGGGCAAGGGACAGTTGGGAAGGGCTGATCCTGAACACAGTACAGCTGATTAAATGCTCTTGTAGACTGCACAAATTTGCATTCAGGCGGTAGGTGATGTGAAACGGGAATAGGAATCGGGGATTGGGCTGAGGAGGCCTATCTGCATCTGTCTCCCGTTTCATTGAGAGCCCCCTGCTTGTTTAGTGAGCCAGGGGTATCTGCTGTCTGCAAGGCAATGACTCCCAGTTCCCAGTGAGCTGCCAAAGCTGCAGGAGCCAGAACTGGCTGTCTTCCAGAGGTGAGCTACCAGCGCTCCTCGTGATGCAGCAGCCTCCTGTGCCGAGGTTGGCAGTCCCTCTCCGTGCGCAGCTCTAGAAAACCTTCTAAAGAAGAGAATTTTTGAAAAAAGAAACTGCTTCATATTAGCAGTGAGAACAGATGTTGACCTCAGATGCCCCGTCTGCTTCAGGTGTCCTGGATGCTCTTCGGTGCCTTACACAAAAGCCATTTAGGCATATTTAAACCAGACAAACCTAGCTCCCCTCTACCTCTGCTTTTCACCCCAGATAAAGGGAAGCATCTTTCTTTTCCCTTTCCCTGGAGGTCCTTCCTACCCCAGACACCGCATCGCAGCATGTGATACCACGTAAGGGTTGTGCATGCTCCCCACATTGTTGGTCTGCTTGAAATGTCACCAGATGGTGATGGAGGAACCAGGAGTCCCAAGAGGCTTTGCAGGCATTTACTCGAGAGGTGTCAACCCACAGGTAAAGGCCTGGAGAGCCCCTTGGGCTTGGCTAGTAGTCCTGCTGTTGTCTTCCAGTGCCCATCTTCCCATACCCTTCCTTTGCTGTTAATAACGTTTTTGTGACCCGTTAGCCGGCAGCTCTCTTTGAAGCAACAGGTCTCTTCCAGGCTGCTTCTTGCTCCTGGTTCCTTCAGTTCTTTGAGGCTGAGAGAAAAAACAGTTCCAAAGTGTGGAAAAACCTGGTATTTTTGGTGATGGACAGGGTTTGGATTTTCAGGTTTGTTTAATCCCTGCTTGTCTCCAGATTTTAGGTGTGATGGTATGTGCCTCCTGGACTTGTCTTAGGCCAGCTGGGTCGAAGACAACCAGCTGGAGCCACGAGCTATTTCTCCTGACAGTTATGCAGTAATGTAGATTTTGGATGTGAGAGAGATGGACTGCAGGGCTCCGTGTTCAGGGCTGTCTAGGCAGGCTGCCTTTCAGTTCACATCAGCTGCCTGCAAGGCAAACTGGCACAGCGCTGTGTACGGCTAGTATCGCTGGTGGGATGGGGCGGAGGGCGAAGAGCATGTCACGCAGTCAGAAGACTGCCCGACGCTCCCTGTGGGACACAAGCTAAGGAAGGCTTCTCTCCCCGACCGGTGCGTAGCAGGCCGTTGCACATCAGTGCGCCCTGTTAAATCTGGTATCCGTGTGTAATTACGCTGCGCCTCCCGCTGACTTTGGCCACTTTTCTCCTTGGTGCCTGTACAGCATTTATTTTGTGTCTTTTACTGAACGGCGGTCTCAGTGCGGTTGGCGGTCGCAGGAAAGAGCAGAGGAGAAAGTTCCTTCCATAGGAAAGCCAGGGATTATACATAATGGCTCTTCTGGAAGAGGCAGTAGTTGATGCTGAAGCGTTTCAACTTTCTTCATTTGCTAATGCTGTACAAGTTGGCAGCTCCTTAAATTGATGATGGCCTTCTAAATTCATCAAGCTTTTTTTTTTTTTTTAGCAAGTAATCCATCAGAATAGCAAAGTACCTTTGGAAAGAAGAGCACTGTGATATTAAGTTCGTCTAGAAGTTACAGAGGAAAACACAGCCTACCTCTTAATTGTTTTACTTCAATGCATTTTGCTGATACTGAGTGCTTGGAAGAGCTCAATAGCGATTTCAATTACTTGAGTATAAATCCAAAGTGTGACAGTGGAGTTGGTCCAGATTTACATAACTATAAATGAGATTTAAAAAAATGTCTGCCAAGTTTCCTTTCAGGCTTTAGATCTAATTATCTTAATTAGATCTCAATCTTAATTGAGACCCTCTCAATTCAAGGGTCTAATTTCCACCATGGTTAATGAATTGCTCTTATACTTGGTGACTGAATTATCTTGCCAATTTTTTAGGGAATATTGTAAAGACTCCTAATGAGAAAAATAGCCTCCAAGTTCTCCAGCCTTGTTTTTCCAAGTATAAAGACTAAATATAGTATGCGTTCCCTGGAAAATGTGAGTGACAGGGATTAGTAATTCATGAATGACATGGCCCATTTACAATCCTAACAGCACAGAATTCACCGTGGCATGGAGATCATCAAACAAAACAACTCGTTTGACTTTCATGCATTTAAAACAATGAGGAATAGAGTCTTAATCCAGGCTAAAATGGCAAATGCTCCCTGGGTTTAGTTAACACTGATGAAAATATTGAATAAAAGCTAAGAAATAAGCTGAAAACTGAATTTAAAAGGCTGAAATATAATGAATAAAAGCCCCAAAGTATTAAAAGTTGTAGTTGAAAATGGAGCTGTGTTTTGTGAGAAGGCTGTCATTTGCACAAAGAAGTCTTTCAGAAAGTCCTCCCCAAGCCCATGGCTTGTATGTGATTGTCAGCGTTTTAAATCCCTGCCAGCCCATTTTGAGACGTAGCACATCATTGTCACTATGAGCAGCCCTTCGAGCCTACAGGACTGCGGTGGGGTGACCCTGGCTGGAGGCCAGGTACTACCAAAGCCTCTCTGTCACTGCCCTCTGCAGCCGTGCAGGGGGGAGAAAATATCAAGAAAGGCTCCGGGGTCGAGGTCAGGACAGGGAGGGATCACTCACCAATTACTGTCACAGGCAAAACAGACTCAGCTTGGGGAAAATTAATTTATTACCAATCAGAGTAGGATAATGAGAAAAAACAAATGTTAAAAACCTTCCCCCCACCCCTCC
>NW_010233728.1:0-11301 GCF_000690775.1 Eurypyga helias
TGGCCTTGTTGAAATCCATGATGTTCATTCATTCATCTTCAGTTTAATACTAGTTATTGTTTACTTCTTTTGTCTTTAGTTATTCCCTGCTCTGTATTTGCTCTGTTGATTTTTCTATAGTGTATGTAAAAGTAATTATGGGAACTGTGTAGATTTGACTATTCGTAAAGGGAAGAATTTTCACTTGTCTTTGAATTTCATTGTATCTTTTAATCAGTTGTGTAACTCCTTGATGTCATTATGCATTATAATTCAGCTATCCACCCTGCTTTTTGATTTAAAGAGCACCTATTTTAGTGCGTTGTCCAGGTCAGTCTGAGGCTTTGTTATGGCTGTAATTGAGTTAACCATATGGTCATAGGTGATCCTTTCAGTCAAGTCTGAAGTAAAAAGGGCATTTAATTTTGGTCTTTCAGCATCATATGTTGACAGATTTCCTTAGCAATTCAATCATCTAGCAATCCTTTCCCACATCTTCCTCTAACTATTGAGCAAATTTACAGGATAATTTGGGTTGGCTTTGTCCCTTGATAGTTTTGTTTCCATTTGTGCCAGGTCTTTTCTGATTTTCAACCTAAATTGTCAGTCTGTTATGCTTACTCATTTGACACAGTAACCATTTCTTTTTAATCACTTCTAAGTTCAAGATCATTGAAGACTTAGGGTTTATCCACAGTGGCTTATTCTTGCTGTTCTTCCTCATTCTTACAAATTGTGCTTGTTTAACCAGTAGTTTTGTTTCCCTCATGACTATAAAGAAAAGTAAGAAAAAGAGACTAGTTAGTTTTAACACTTGGAATATAAACAATTCATAGTGACTTTGATTTGTCCTCTTATTGCATAATCACTTTCATTAGTTATCTTCAACTTTATGTTTTCAGCGCTCTAGATAAAATTTGTCCTAAAATGTCCAGTTCCACTTGCCTCCTTTGTCAAAAATAGCCACAAGCACATTAGAAAACATTTTGGAATTGTCTGTTGTCTTCTGCAGTTGACTGAAGTCTCAGGTCTCCTAACTGAGATCATCCTTTTCATAAAAAGCCTCATTAGCAATGCTGCTGTCTAGTAAGTTCTTCCCATGAAAACGCGAAGTCCGGCATTCTTATCCTATACTTCAGAAGCTTTCAGCATAGTAGTCCTCACTGTAGCTAATGTTGCCTTTTTTCAGTAACATTAATTATTTTTATAATTTGGAAATTACTTATTGCCTTATAAACTCAAAAAAAAGCAGCATGTTGCTGCCATAACTTTTATACATTTTTAAACCCCTTTGAGATAAAGCATAAGATAACACCATATCATACTACATATGTACTTGTAATGGTTACCATCTTATGTTCTTTATAACCCATGAAAACTCAGTAATTAATAACCTGTCTTAGTAAGATGTTTAACCTTAAGTAACTGAGAATGTAGCGTCCTACTAAACTTTGCCGAGAGTTGTTGACGAGGCTGGTCTTGACAGTGGAATCTGTATTACACACTACTTAAATAACAGCGTGTGATGGCCCTGATGTTGTGAAAATACAGCTAGGGAGCTCCTTTTGATTCCAGAATTAGTGAAGTGTGATAATTTTGCATTTCCATGAGAAAGGCGTAATTCATGTAGTAAACACATAGTTTGTGTGTTAATGCATTTTCTGTTTCATGTAGGAGTAAACAACAAAAAGAATGAAAGAAATAATTTTTTTCAGTTAAGAGATTGTAGATATTTTTTTTTTCCTACAAATGATTTAAAAGAAAATTTCTACTGGCATTTCTCCGCCCAATGTAATGCGTTCAGTGATTATTTTACTGAGGTTACATCGTGGTGTCAAACTTAAATTTTTATACATAGTCTCTATTTAATTGCTTTGGGAAGAAACTTTGTCAGGTCTTTGTGAAACAACGTCCTGGAGTAAAATGCTATTTCAGTTTTAGATTTAAAATATCTATGTAGAAGAATATACCACCTAAGTCTTTTAATTGAAAAAAAAAAATAATGCTCTTATTTACATGAAATTTTTTTTTCATATGTACCCAGATACAAAACAGTTGTTCTTAAGTGAAAATAGTTAACTATTGAAGGATTTCTGCCGCTACATAGTACAGGATTGAAGCAAGTGGGTATCATTCTGCTTGAGTTTAGAGGCTCTTTGTGTTACGAAAAGGGTGTCCTCAGGATGTTTTATGTATTACAAAGCATGGAATTAAATTACAGATTAAATAAAACCATTATGTGTGCCTTAGTCACACAGTAAAACTGATCTGTCCAACAAACCAGTCAATATGGCTGAACACTGGTACAGTAAGTGTTTTTTAACTAAGTTATACATATGTTTCAAACAGTAACTCAGTTAGAGCATAATATTTTTCTGTGCTGTTATTTAAGACGATGTAAGTTCCATCTTGTTAAGCTTTTTGAAATTAGGAATTAGAGATTACGGAGGCTGGATTTTAGGAAATCATTTAATGTAAAATTTGGACTGTTTTACAGTTTAGAAACACTGCAAAGGACTAAAAATGTGTCTGTGTGTACAAGCACTGTATATTCTTGTATGTGTGTGTGTACGTATAAAAGCAGAAGTGAAAAAGGGTGGCCAGTGGACCCCTGTGGTACCGGTGCTACCTGCTTTCTGAAGGGGTGTTTTGGCTGTTGCTGACAGCATCCCTCAGAGAAGTTGCTTCCCAGGTAGGCAGCTTGGGGGGGTCACTGATAAGGCAGGAGGGGATGCTGCAGAGCGGTGGGGCAGCGGTGCAGCTGTTGCAAGGTGCCGAACAGGGCTCCATCCTGCATCGCCGCCTGCAGCAGTCCTGGAGCAGCCAACCTGCCACCTCGGTGAGGGAGAGGGGCTTTTGGCACAGCAAGTGGGCACCATGCCACGGGCTGGCTGTGCCCAGCACCCTGGAGCTGCAGTGGAGTCACAGCTCAGTGACAGCGCTACCGTGCTCGTGCTGAGGCTGCAGGACTAATGGGAATGAACTGGTACGCTTGTGCCTGTTCAGATTTCCACGCTATGGTCAACAAGGATAGTGAGTTTTATCTGGAGCTGTAAAGGTATCATCAGTGTCTTTTCCGTTCCAGAACATTTTTGCTTACTTTCAAAGAAAATATTTTCATACTGCTATTTTATATCGCTTCTAAGTTTATGTCATGATGTTTCAAATAACTTCCATGTACTAAATAACTTTAGTGTATTATAGTGTAACTGTATGTATGTGTTTGTGAGGAGATGAAAACCCTGGGAACTACCCAAACATATCTCAGTTAGGCTGTAGGAATTTGTACTGAGCTTGTAAGGGAGAAATTCAAGTTGAGTGATGCTGTCGTGAAGGAAGAGAGGTATCCCAAGGTACTGTCAGCACAGGCAGCGAGGCTGGCACGACATGGTACTGCTTGTCACGGGTGTACCAGCCTCCCCTCTCCCTAGGGCTTCAGAGCCATGCTTCCAGTCTCCCTGCCCTCCTTTCTTCCACTTTTTGATGAGTTTCCCCTAATAGCTCCTGCCTGTGTGAGAAAACCACCTCAGGTCAGTCTTGTGCTAAAGGCAGTCTTTAAAGTTTCTACAGAACAGTGCAATAGGGAGCAATCTTCCTTTTATCCCTCTTTAAAGCTTCAAGGGCTAAGGCCTTGCCTTGAAGAGAATCCACACTGAGGCTCTTCCTGGGTTGTGGTTTGTGCAACAGAACTAGCAAGGAACAAGGAAAAAAATGTCGTAAAAAATTAGTTAAATCGTACGGAATGGGGTCATAGAGGGCAGAATCACTGTGCTTATTGTGTACCATAGGTCCATAGTAATAAACAATGTAATTATGGAAGACTTAATGTGACATTAACTATGTAGTTTTTTTTATTTTGTACACTAGCATAATTTTGTATTCAGGAACCCCTTCAGAGGCATTGCCTTCAAACCTTTAAATTTTTATACACACTGAGGTTAAAAATAAAAAAAAATTATGTCTATAGTTATTAAATTTATAATGCTTTGGGTATCCCTGGAACTTCCTATGCCACCACCTTATAAATGTATAGCACTGATATATAGCAATAAAAAAGGGAAAACAGGGGAATACCATTTTCTCCAGTTGAAGGCAATGTTACCAGTAAGACAATCTGCCCAAAAGGTTGTGCACGTTTCTCAGATATGCCACGTGAGTTACAGATACATTTTGTGTTGAACGTATTTCTCTAGAACAGTAAAATATTGATTTTGCCTCCAGCTACCTTGGGATTGACTTTTCATCCACAGAGTTAATGTTAAAAATAATACTGGGTAAAGGCCACCTCATGGTCTCTTCTTTTAATTGTACATCTGGGTACCCCAACTTACAAGTTTAATGTCTTTGTTGCAATATGGTTACCTCTGTCTAAAATATTAACCAGATAAGTCACTTCTAACCCTATACTAGCAACGCAGTGGTCTGTCTCCTTTGATAAAATACAAAATTAAAACCATCACTCAAGATAGAACTGTAATAACAGCATGTATCGTTTGACATAAAGTGCTCAAACTTTGTAAAGTGCAGAATTAATATCCCTCTTTGGTCTTCGTTTAACAATTGTGTGCTTTCACAGGCTTTTCAAGAGAACATTTTAGACACTGGAAGTGCCTGGAAATCAAATCTATATTAAATATTTATGGGGGAGGACACCTAATGACTTTTAGGGGACCCTGCAAAGAGATTCAGTATCCACAGAGTGCACTTATCATTGTTTGTTGTTATTATTGTTGTTGTTATTAATTATTTAAGTGCTGGCAATTTGCTCAAAGCTGTACAAGACACAAAAAAATACTCTTCCAGCCTATGAAAACTTTGTCTCAATCAAAGCAATTAGTAAAGTATACTATCTCACTATGGAACAGACACTTTGGGAGGCAAGCCTGGTTACAGAGGAGAGCGTGTGTTCGCCTTGCCTCTTCTTTCCCACTGCCGTCGTCACTGATCCACCTTGCTGGAGCAGAAGTGTCTGCAGGAGGCAGATGCCTGCTGTTGGAGGAGTCAGTGCAGGCTGCCGCTTCCTCACATTTACAGTAACTGCGGGCACAGCTCTTTTGGTTTTTTCATTTCCCCTGTGGCATCTTGCTGGAGAAGGTGGGAAGCTGAAAGGGAGAGAAACAAACGGCATAGTACCCAACGCTGCTGGTGAAAAAAGGGGTATTACTTTTAAGAGCATCAATACCTAGGCTAAATAGATCCTCATAAGATTATTGAAAAACAAAGCAGACTAAAATTATGAAGAAGTGTGTTTTGAAGGACAATGTATTTTGACAGAAAGTGGCACATTGTAGCATGTGTGTTTCAAAATAGTTAGGTGGGAGTGATACCAACCAATCAACTGCACATCTTAACAGCTCGTGTGTAGAGAGGCAGGGAGGGACAACACTGAATTGAAACCTCTGACCTTAAATAATGAGGAAATGGTGCAGAATAAAGTATATTGTCTCCCTTAAATAATATTTCAGTAGATTCAGACTTCTGTTTTACAAAACAAACTAACAGAGGAGGAAGAAAAGTGCAGGAGGTTTGAGTAAGCGTTTGAATGAATTTACACAAGAATTGAAGATAAAATTACAAAGGATTAGAAATTAGAACTACCAGTAGAATAAAATCTGAAGAAAGAGAAGACATCAAAAGATACGATCACTGAAATCCTTATGCGGTGGGGTGTTCAGAACCTTTGGAGAAAAAAAATGCGAATAAGGTGTCCTCAAGGATTTTCCAGGACAGGGAAGCAGAAGCCTGTGAGAGCAATTCATTTGAACTAAGCTGGAAACAAAGCATGGTAAATGGGATTGCACGCAATCCAAATGGGAAGCAGTAGTGGACCAGAAGTGGATGCCGGTGTCAGCTTGCACGTAACTCCTCCAAGCTGTGTTCATTACAAGTTATGATGAACTCAAACCATTGTGTATATTAGGTCGTTTATGTTAATTAGGAATTGAATATGGTTTCCTAGCACGCTCCTGATTTGTGAGTCAGCTAGAATGGTATAACACATCTCTGTGTGTTGTTTAATGGAAATGTGTCAGTTGGCAAAAGAAAGACTGTATCTAGATGAATAAAACATCTGCAGTTTGTTGCACAGTTACTTCTGGTTCTGACCATTAACTTACTTGTCAAATATTACTTAAAACTAGAAAGCTTTAACTTTTTAGCACCAATGGATTCCTGTTTCAGTTTGTTACAAATTTCTAGATACTTTAATGTTGGAGAATGTTTGCTTCCTTAAGAACAGTTACACTGATTTTTAATATTCCCTTAGTTTTTAAAAGACAACATCCACAGATTTGAACTGTCTGTTGTGAATTTAAACAATGTAAGGATTTTCAGATGTTAAATGCATTTCTAAAAAGCTCCTGAAACCACACATCTAGAGAATGATCGCTTCTAAAATTACATATTGAAAATCTTAGTTTACTGCAGTTTTCCACTGCAAATAAAACAGGAGTATCAAAAACTTGTGTAATGTTTTTCTGCAAAGTTGGAATTATGTAGTATGTCATGGTAGTTATCTGCTATGAATTTGAACCGTTATGTTAATGGAGTACATTTGGGAATATGGTGGGGAAAACTGTTGGGAAAAAACACAGAGGAAATTGTGATAATTTTAGTTGCATGATCGCCGTGATAGCTAATGGAAGATGAGGTGCTGTTCATCATGCTACCTGTAGTTTGGCTGGACATGAGGATGTTGCACTTCAGTCAAGTTTATAACACTGCTTTTGCTCCCAAGTGCCATTTTTCATAATAAGGAAAGGAAGGCGGAAAGCAGTTACTGAGTTTTGAGAGATGAAATAAGAAGTCTTTATGAAAATTATAGGGTCATAAAAATGTAAATGTGGAAGGCTAATAATTTATTTCCATTCATTGTCCATTCCGAGGCAATTATCAAGTGTGCCAGGAATATTCATCACAAAATTATGTCTAACCTTTTATACCGTACCACTTCCTAAAAATTCCTGGTTTAGTACCCAACTATTCTCATACTAAGGTGGGGGAGCATAAGGAAAACACTCTTTGCTACAAGTGATTTCCTTTTCTTATGAAGATCATGGAGAATAATGTATCGGTGTCTTTTTCAATAGCTACATTTGACATGCTGAAAATCTTTTGTTATATGTTTCCATCTCAGCCTTTTTATCAGATCACTGAAATCCAGCACCTTCAACCTGTCATTTAATTGCTTAAAATCTGTCTAGAGCTGGTTTTGTCCATTTTGGAAATGGCTGTCCTGAGCTGGAAACAGAAGGCAGTGTGAACAGCTCAGCAGTAGAAATCACCCCTTGTGCCTCACATATCATAGTTTCATTAATACAATGCTGAATGAAATTCACTTGCATCATACTTCTGACTCTTGTATAGTCCATAAAAAGATGAAATATTCTACCAATATTTGTTCTGTTTGCTTTAACAAATCTTTACCAACAAATCTCTGTTCTTTTTCTCTGCTGCAGTCCGCAGAGGGGTTTAAATTTGTGTATATTTAAAAAGAAAACAGATTTTGAGATCACAGTTTGGTTTCATTTTATACTATCATGGATAATAAATTATTTTTAATTATTCAGGGCTTGCCAATGAACTCCTGAGTGTTCTGGGTGCTATCTGAGTTACAGGAAAAGTGGGAAAATTATAGTTTCTTGTCATGTGTAAAATACAAATTTTAACTCCATAACCAGAAAGGGGAAGGATGTGATCAATGGAAGGTTTATTGTCAGTTGCTTGTGAGGCGGTCGGTAAGAGTAATTTTTGGAAAATTAGTGTAGTGGAGCATGACAATTGTCTAAGTAGTTTGTAATCAGAAATCTTGAGTCATGTAGTTGTTAATAGTGTATTAGATCTATTAAATATATATTGCTACTACAGCTGTCAGCCTTCCCCTTTCCATTTTCCTACACTCTCTCTCCCCCTCACTTCTCTTTCTCTCACTCTCATTTCTCCCCCTCCTCCTCCTCCCTTTTTTCACCCTGCTTGATTTTCCCCTTTCTCTCTCTCTCTCCCCTCCGATTTTCTGCTCTTGCTGCACACTCAGCAGTACAGCAGCAGTATTCAGACCCTTGGCTGTGTAGAAGGAAACTGTCAGAAATTCTGGTGGTCTTTTAATATTTGCAGTGTGAAAGACAAATAGCTCTTCTTACAAATAACTTACCAGGAGAAACAAAACCGAGTGAAAAACTACTCTTGCTTTTAAATTACTGAATATAAATAAAATTAAAAGGTTGACGTGAGAGCTGGGTGGGAGAACTGAAAAAGCCAGTTTGATCATCCAACTCCAGTAAGAACTCGGGCAAAGTCATCATGCCCAAGATCATGTGCAGAACAGGCAACAAGGTAAAATTTCTCATCAGACAGCACCATTCAGGCTTACCAAAATCAAATTAGCAAGCAGGAAGCCAGGATTCAAACACTGTTCGTTGCATTTGTACTTTCAGTTCTTCACCTGATGTTTCTCTCTGGGCGCTAGTCATCAAAGCATGACAGTTCGTAACTAAATGGTTGAGAAATCCACATTTATATGACACAATGCAGTGCTCCAAGTAAGCTAGGTCACATCCTACATTAATGCAGCCCTTAGCTGTGACTGGTTTGTCCTACCAAGGAGCATTAACTGCATCTGCACAGCACTGCATTGTGCTATGGAAATGGTACCTAATTTTTTTTTTCCTTGTGACTGAAGAATATATGCTCTATCTATACATACGGAAGTATTCACAGGACTCAGTATACATTTAATTGGTTTCTTACTGTTTATATTCTGTTAGAAAACGATTAGGCTAAAGCATGAGGGATTTTTTTTTTTTCTTTTCAATGAGGACTGGATTTGATTGAAGTACACAGACCAACATTTTCTGATAATTTTTAATGTAGTTACTAGTTTATAATAATTTTTGCTCCTGATTTGTCATGTATTCAGAGATAACTAAGTAGCTTTATTTCTGATGCAAAGATTTATTTCAAATCAAATTCTAAATAAATCAAAATAATTTGAGATGTGTGTTTATATGTGATTGTATATCTATACATCTCTTTAAATATATTTCAACATTTAAATGAAATCTCTTTCTCTTCCACAGGCTGAAAAATACCGTCAGCCCAAATTAAGGAAAATCTTGTAATATCAAGTTGCATGACATACTGAGATTGGTTCCCTGAAACAGAATCACTCAGTATGAACTTAGGGTTATTTAGATTTTTAAAAAAAGGTGTTTTCTGCAAATAAGGGGGGAAAGAAACTGCCTTTTAAACACAATTTGAACAACTTGGCTCTTGCATTATTTTTACCACTAGAAGTATTGTATTGGGTGGGGTGCTTATGGCATGTGAAATAAATGCACCCAAGTGAAAGAACTGTCTTCTGAAGAAATGTGAAACCTGAGGTAGTTTATGGTTAACATTTCAATGATGGAACTTACAAAGATAGCTATTTAATCAATCTCTGATCCTTAACAAGTTTTGATGATGCATGCGGTTCCTTGTTTAAGAAGATCCTGCTAAGAAGTATCAAATTATTTCAGTACATTCTTGAGGCATGGCAGGTTTACTTCTTGTCTTAAAAATTTTTCGGTATTACTGATGCTTCATGTGCTATCACTTAATGCTGACACCCTACCAGGCTATTGCCTTGTGTGCTGTTTCTCCTTTTCTGATTTGGAAGGGTTGTAGTGAGACTGTTCTCGTTATGTGTTGCTGCCCATAAATGTTTTTGATAATCATCAGTTTAGGCACTGAAATAGGTATGGAAAGGGTATTGTGTTGTTACTGTTGTAGGTGATCTCTTACAGGATTTCTAGAGGTCAGGTAAATTGCTGAAATTGGCAGCTGTGTCTGATTTACTTCTGTACTGTTGACTGGAGATTGTTGATTCATCTGCAGATCACATCTGTAGAAGGACGGGATGATTCCAGTGTGGTTTTATCTCTTTAAATCTTGTTTTAGAGATTAATGGGAAAGTGCATATGATCCCTAGAAGAGTTCTTGTGCATGAGTCTGTCTTGCGATGCATGTTTTTCAGTATTAAGCATTTCATTAATAAACAAATTAACATGGACTGTGGTGAATTCAGTATGAATGATTTTACTGTGGGTTGAATGAAATGCAAGCACAAATGACAATTAACTACAGAGATTTAGTCCAGTGGATGCTGGATATAGGAGCAAGCGTAAGGCAAATCAAGCCTGAATATTCTTTAAGTATGTGTCTGCCATCATTGATCAGTTCGCATTAATTTACAGTAGGTGCCAAGCTGATAATTGCAAAGTCTGTAATCTTTCAACTCTTCACTAGTTTATTACACTAAACAAATATGATATAGTATTTTATTTTAAAATAGTTTTTTTGGCTTGGGTTGGGTTTTTTTCCACAGTATTTATAAAATTGTGTGCATTGAAAATAAAAAAAGCTTCTTAGTTTTCCAGTATTAGTTGTTTGGGGTGCCAGGGGCTGTGGTGCTGAATACAGCTGTCCTTCCTATGCTCACTTTATCTTGGAGAAATCTTTGAAACAGAAATAAAGTGATGTGAATACTGATGGCTCCTTCGCTACCACCAAAGACAGTAACGAAAGGCAGACCATCCTGTGTATGACAATGGTCTATCCTCCTGCTCTCCTCCAGGAAAACCTGCATGCTTGGCCACCTCTCTGAAATGCCTATAAACCAACGCATGCAGGATGGGGAACAAGCAGGAGGAACTAGAGGTCTGCGTGCGCTCTCAGGACCATGATCTCATTGCAATTCCTGAGACATGGTGGGACAGCTCACATGACTGGAAGGTTGTCATGGATGGCTTTCTGCTTTTTAGGAAAGATAGGCCAGCAAGGCAAGGTGGTGGAGTTGCTCTTTATGTGAGAGATCCAGTGGAATGTATCGAGCTTTCCCTGGGGGTGGATGAAGAGTGAGTTGAATGCTTGTGGGTAAGGATCAAGGGGCAGACTAATATGGGAGACACTACTGTGAGTGTTCACTAGAGGCCACCTGATGAGGATGAGGAAGCTGATGAGGCCTTCTAGAGGCAGCTGGAAGTAGCCTCGTAATCACAGGCTCTAGTTGCCATGGGGGACTTCAATTACTCTGACATTTGCTGGTGTGTGCAGTCCAGGGGGTTCCTCCAGTGCCTTGACAATGCAGATGGTGGAGGAGCCGACTGGGAGAGGGGTAGTGCTGGACCTTGTACTTAGAAACAAGGAGGGACTTGTCGAGGATGTGAAGGTAGTGGACAGCCTTGGATGCAGTGACCATGAGACGGTGAAGTTCAGGATCATATGCAGCAGGCACAGAACCACAAGCAGGATCTAAATTTGGCCTCTTCAAGGACCTGCCTGAAG
>NW_010233728.1:11555-11891 GCF_000690775.1 Eurypyga helias
ATGTGATAAGGAAAGCTAAGGCCTCCTTAGAACTAAACCTGGCAGGGAGGTCAAGGACAACAAGAAAGGCTTTTTCAAGTACACTGGAGGAAAAAAGAAGACCAGAGGAAATGTGGGCCCACTGCTGAATGAAGTGGGTGCCCTGATGACTGAGGATATGGAAAAGGCAGAGTTACTGAATGACGCCTTTGCCTCAGTCTTTACTGATAAGACTTGTCCTCAGGAGTCCCAGAGCTTGAAAACCATACAGGAAGTCATGAGAAAGGAAGGTTTTGCCTCTATTGAAGATTGGGTTAGACATCAGTTATGCAAACAAAATCCATGGGCCCTGATGGG
>NW_010233729.1:0-11171 GCF_000690775.1 Eurypyga helias
CGCCGGCCGAGCGGAGCTGCGGGCAGCTGCCTCCGCGTCCGCCGGGGCGTCCTGCCCCTCTTCAAACCGTGTTTTCTTGGCAAAAACCCGTCGAATACGCACCAAAGCCAGAGCAGTCACGTCTCACCCCCCTTCGTTCTACACCAGGGATTTTTCTTTCTTACCTTAGCCACAACAGGCAACGAAAGAAGATGAACATGCCGATGTGGAAGTTGCTGCGTTTGTGTGGGAATCTTACTCAAAAAAATCAGAAAACGAAGATAGACATCGTGGGGAGATTAAAAACCTCCTAGAAGGACAAACAAGCTCACTAAGTTGTCAAGATAGATTTTGTAGGGTTTAGCATTAGTGCAGTTGCTTTTGTGCCATCTATAATTTTTCACAGTGTCAGTTAAAACAGATACAGGGCTTAGCTAACTAAAACACTTGTTTTCCTTTCCCCCTCTCTCTCTTTTTTTTTTTTTTAACTGCTTCTCAGCAAGTTCTCATTCCCCCCTTCCTATTATCCTGTCCTTTAATCATCATTCATCCCCAGAGGAGGGTGAAAATAGACAAGAAAATGAATCTTGTGCTGTTTGGTAATGGAGAGCTCTAATGAGGCTCATTGTGAGTTTTCTTTTTCTATTTTCCAGGATTTTTTTTTTCTACTTCTAAAAGCACAACACGGGTGAGGTTTATCCTTATCCTCTGAAAATGTACTGCCCTCCTGCCTTTCAGTAGAAATCCTAGTCTGCGGGGAACATCACCTGCGTAAATCACTGAACACATCTGATTTTATTTGTAACAACTTCAAGGGGCTCCTCCAGAATGGCTCTGTACCACAGCCATCCTGGGTTATTCCAGGAGAACTCACAGCTCCAGAGTACATGAACAATCCTCGAGGCACACCGGAGAGAAAGGCTGAGGTACACACTGCAGAGAGAGTGGTGTGTTCCAAATCATCTGCTCATCGAGCAAACGCTTCAGTTCATGTTTGCTAGGGAGTAGCCTTTCCTGGGAAGAGGCTGAATTCTGTGTTCACTCCTGTCTCACCTCCAAGTTGGTGTGATCAGTCCAGGTCCGGCTCAGCAGAGACCGCGCTGGTGGAGCAAAGCCCCGTCGACAGCTGCACGGGTTTCCAACAGCAGCATTTCATGCAGGGCACCCTGCTGTACTCGTCTGCCACTTCACCTAATTTGTCAGCTTTTAAAACTTTCATGACTTAATAGTCATACCCAGATGAGGAACAAAAGTGAAACCCATTAAACCTCCATTATTATTTAGATAAATTTAGTGGTGGGATTAAGCAGTTGATTGACACGACTCCAGGAGCCTGTTACACAAAATATAGGGTGAATTTTCCTCTTGCTGCTCTCTGGCTACCCTGCCTCCAGCCAGCGCGAGGAGGGACGCGTCTAAATCGGCCAGCAACAGGATGACGGTGCCAGAGTTTCTTGCAAATTCAGAAACAACTGCAGAGCTTGTTTAATTCTCCCTGGGTATCCACATAAAACAGCTCCCTAATTTTATGTAATGCTTTTAAACCACTAGTGACGGGTGCTGGAATCAAAGCAATGCCCAGCAAAGGAAATCTGTGTCTCTCTTACCAACCTGCGAGGCACCTGCTCCTCCCAGGAGACGTTAGTTGGAGAAAGTCCTATTTGGTCCATATGAAGCTTTAAAAACATAAATACTGAGTAGTACCTTGATCCAAATGATCTTCATCCAAACAGTAATTAGCTATTGGAAGACCAAGTCAGAGTTGAACGAAGTCCAGATCTTGCATTCAGAGATAAACGTGTTTTGATCTACACAATAGCACACACACTAGCGCTGGACAAAGGCAGCTTAATTTACAAAATAATATTATGGAACATGGATACAAATTGTACTGATGTCACTCTCGGGATGACTTTTTGAGCCTGCGTGCATGGGATTTATTAAACATAAAATCAGCTGAGGCATGTTAGCAGAAATAATGTCTAAAAGAGCCGTCAGGTTTCTAAATAACTGCTTATACTCATAAGTCAAGATAACTTTAGCCTCAATTTAACCTTCTCGGAACAAGCAAGGGTTCTTGGAAATCAAACAACAGCTATGAACTCTATTAAAGATCAGTGAAGCACACTGGTTAAATGGATATTATCACGTTGGGCATTCCACAGGGAAAAACGCAGTAGGGAGTTCAAAAGCACAGAGCAACGAGTAGCAGCAGAAGAAACTATTACTTTGCTGCTGAAAAAAACCCCATCTCCAGGGATCTCAAGCTCATTCTTGAATGATAAAGATCCATCAGTAGGGATAAATGACTTCTGGTCCCCAAACACTGATGACAAGAGGCCTAAATATTCAGTATGGAGTGTGGGTGGGGTTTTTTTGACTGTAGATTATAGGCATGTCCATCTGCAGCTGGTCAGGGGGATTCAGTAAGACTGGTCTCAAAAAGCACTTCAGTGCCCTTGAGAATGTTAACTTTTGAACTATTTCCAATGGCAACCAGCACACAAAGCGTCCCTGAGCATCAGGTCACCGGTGAAGTACGTGCAGAAGTCTGGGCAATTATAAGGAAAAGGAAAATGAAAAAAGCCCAAACAAAAACACCATGAATGAAAGTCTGAATTTAAATGACTCGTTTGAGGCAGCTGATTCAGGCAGCAGCCGAGCTGGACACAAAGGGTGATGTAAGGAGGGTATAAATGGGAAGGATTTGTTGGGCAGTGCTACTGGTTCCTGGGATCTGGAGCTCATGCACTGGCTGCCAGGGGCTCACGAGACAGGACCAGGCACTGCTGCTCCTCTGGCATCTCTCCTCCCCGGCACATTGGTGCTCGCCTGCGCTCGGGTCCCAGCCGGGAGAGCCCACCTCCACCCCGGGTCATCCCCCGGAGGTCTCCGCGCAAGACTGCAGAAAGGACTTTTGCTGTGCTGCAGACCAGGCAGCAAACTCTCAAAAAGCAGGTTCATGTCTGCAGGGCTCTGCACACACGAGCTCTAGGAGTGGTGGAAAACCGTAATCTGGTTGTTTGTGAAGGGAAAGGAATGGGGTTCCCCTCCTGTTCCCCCCTCCTGCTCTGTTCCCTTCCAGGCTCTGTTCCCTTTCCCTCCCTCGCCAGCAATGCCTCTCTACACCAGAGCAGAGCTGGTTGGATTCTGCTGCAACCCCCCAGATTTTACAACAAAATGGCTCTTTTTAGAGAGAAGTGGAAGACAGGAAAGTAAGAGAAATACCAGACCTGTGGCCAGGGGTCCCGAGCAGAAGCTGTCATCCAAAGAGTCCCCAGCCCCCTGCCACGCAGCAGCCACGGGTAATTTAAGCTCAGTGCGATGCTGCCAATAACCGTGTTATTTAATCAGCACCGCTTATGCAGTGACTTTTCACGGGGTTTTTTCCAGTTCCACCCACTCACTCCCACAGGACCAGAGAAAGTAAAGTTTTCCACAACGAACACTTGGAGTGACCCTACCTCTTGCAGCTCGACCTGCTCCGTCAAACCAAAGGCCGTTAGTGGATCTTAAATCACCCCAGAAATCGCTCAAGCAGGGAAGCATAAAATTTCCCTCCTTCTTTTCCTGGGATTTCCATCTGCCACAGATACGGGGTAGGAGAGAGATTACTGCCCTGCCAACAGTTCCCTCCAGAGTGGGTAGAGAGCCAAACTGCAGAGGATGATGAGAATAAATTATAGCTGAGAGGAGAGCTCCAAGGAAAGAAAAATGCTTCCTCCGACTGCCTTGTCCCTGCAGCACGGCAGAACAGTGCCAGGGAATCCACAGTAAACCAACAAGACCCCTTCTTTAAAACCTAAACTAAACCAGCAGATACAAAATATCTCAAAATTTCTGATCATTTCACTGACAAATGTAGATACTCGGTGTACTTCTGAATTTTATATTCTAATCCGTGTATATAAAACCCCTACACAGCTGATTGCTGAGGACCTGCTGCTTGCAATAGCACATCAAGTAGTAAGTCAACACAAAAATACAGACCGGGACATTCCCTCCCAGTTTAGGTTTTCTTTGCATATGTATAATGTTTTTAATACTGTATAGCTTGCATTTTTATTTTCACGCCACCCTGGATGGACATTTTAGGCCCTCAGAAAATTGAATATATGAATCAAAAGAAAAGTCACGGAAAAAATGACAGCACTTCTAATGTTAAAGATGGCTTTGACATATTAATTAGTATCTCAGAAATGAAATAAAGCCAACAATACGGAATGATTCATTAGTATGAAATTAATCTGAGAAATAATTAATTCTGAGTGGATGGGTAAAAAGAATACAAATAGATACATTAGCAGCAAAACCCTTCACAGATGAGTGCTACAGTGATTTCTAGCAACAGTGGATGAGACTGCAGATAATACAATTTTCTTAGCAGATGGCTTGGTAGGTGGCACTCTCCCCTCCTAAACCGGTGTCACAGATTTACTCCTCAGCTGCGTGCCAGCAGAAAATGGATCCTTCCCCACATTCCAGCCCAGCCCCTGATTGATAGACACAGAACAGTATAGCTTCTACCAGCAGACTTTTGTGGGTTTCTGGTGCAGGACGTGTGACGGTGAAGAGTGTGTTTGGTACCCACAGGAAGGTTAGCGGAGCACGTGAGCCGTGGTTTGCGCTACAGCCGGTTGTTCAGTCCACACGGATGCACATCCAGCGTCGTCGGGCTCCCAGCCCTCCCATCGGCAGGCTACAAATCCTTGAATGGGAGATCATTAAACTAACACTTACCAAAAAGCAGAAGCTGATTCTGCACAGACCATCCCGTCTTGCTCGTAGCGAAGACCGGCAGAAGCGTTCTGCAGCAGC
Source organism: Eurypyga helias (assembly GCF_000690775.1). NCBI lineage: Eukaryota > Metazoa > Chordata > Aves > Eurypygiformes > Eurypygidae > Eurypyga > Eurypyga helias. The sequence continues at coordinate 4,798 of NW_010233729.1, forward strand.
TCTGCCAGGGACGCCCAGCCAGGGGTCTCTGCGGGTGGGCAGCCCCACGGTGCCCACACAGGAGCACAGCAGGTCTGGCTATGGTAGACAGGGTCAACCAGCAGTCCAGCAATGACCAGACCGCTCCGAATGTCCCAATCCTGGAGCTCTGCTGTCTCAGGCAGCATTTTCCCCTCCGCAGCTCGCTGGACAGCCCTGTTGATGTTGCGATGTCGCAGCTGTACCAACCCCGTGTCTCACCTTCAGGTTCTGCGATTAAATTGTTCTTGGAGGCAAGGTGCTGGTTGTCAAAGTCCTTACCAAATCCCACTGTCTGGGCTTGACGGCAGTCAGAAACATTCCACCAGGTTAAATAAAACTCTAGGACAATATTCCAAACAAAAATCCACACCGAGGTCTAAACTTTGGGCTGCTTCACTCCTCCTGCCCAAACTTTCAGTGTTGAAAAACCCAGTGATCTGAGTGGATTACCCCAAATTATAATACAATCCCAAATCCATTTTCACCCGAGCTCATCTGGATCTGTTTTCCTGCTCCAGCCTCTGTGCCTGTCCCGCCACACCAGGCAAGACTGTTTCATCCCAGCAGCGTAGGCAACGTCCCCCTCTGCGCAGCCTGCCTCGATGCCCTTGGCTTTTGGCTGCCCTGTGTCGCAAGGAGTTGTTGCTGGGACGTTCTCTAACAGACAGTACTTTTCCAGGCTGGAAATGTTCCCTGAGTTTCACCATCCATTTGTCAAAATCTGTTTCAAGGTGCCCCTGCTCCCCCCTCCACAAAGCTCAGCTGCCGGGGGCTGGGTTTAGTGCACGTTAGGGCTCAGCCCCACCAACACAGACATTCGGTGTCTCTTCGTCCGTCCATCAGATTGGGCCCCTCCATTTAGAAGAGGTTAAAATTAGGGATATCTGCTAGATACAAGTTACAGTTTGGGAAAGGCTATGTGATCCGATCCTATCTACCTTCTGGTTTCACTCTTACCCCCCACCCCTTCTTTACAATGGGTGATTTTCTCCGGTGCTTTTCTCGGCATTACTTTCCAAGAGCTCCCCCCAGGTCTTTCGGAACCAGGATTTTTCCATTGATGTCTTGCATTTTTCTACATCTTCTTCAGAATTTCACATGCCTTTCTAGGGTTGTCCTAGTGATCTCTGGGAACGTCTCCGCCAGCTTTCTAGGAATTTCCAAGTTTTCAGGAAATTTTCTACTGCTTTCTAGGAAATCTTCCCAATGCTTTCAAAGTATTTCTTTCACCTTATTAGGAATTTACATTTGTTTTCTAGGAATTTCCATCTGCTTTCAAGAAAATCCTAATGCTCTTCTAGAAATTTCCCTGATGCTTTCTAGTAATTGTGTACTATTGATAGGATTTCCCTTCTGCTTTCCAGGAGTTCCCTTCTGCTCTTTAGAAATTTCCCACAGCTTTCTAAGAAAGCATTCTTTCTAGGATTCCCTCATTGCTTTATAGCAATTCCTTCTTACTTTGTCAGACATTTCCTCCAGCTTTCTAGGAATTTGTAGCCAACTTTCTTGGAATTCACATTTTGCTTTTCTGGAGTCCCCCCCCCAGCTTTCTAGGAATTCAATTCTGCTTTCTAAGAATTTCCCATAATTTTCCAGGAGTTCCCTGTTGCTTTCTAGGAATTCCCCATGGCTTTCTAAACATTTTCCATACCTTTCTAGGAATTCCCTGCAGCCATGAATTTCTCACTGCTCTCTAGGCATTTCTATCAGTTTTCCAGGTGTATCTATCACACCGTGGCATGGTGCCAAGTGTTGTTCCATGTCGTTGGTGCTGTTGCATGCCATCTCATGTTGTGGCACGTCACGTGCCGTTCCGAGTCGTGCTGTGGTGTCTGGTTTTGCCACGTGTTCTGCTGGCATGTCTTGTTCTCACCTGTTTTCTCATGATGCTGCATACCTTCCCGGGTTTCTGTGGCATGTTCTTGTGTGTCATCTGCTTCTGCGTGCTGGCAGAGGTTATCGAGTGCCATCCTATGCTGCTGCAGGAATAAACATCTGAGACTGCGTATTTTTAATTGCTATTTTCCAAAGCGATTTGAAAGACTCAGTAGGTGAAAGTATTAGAAGTCAGCGACGTCTGGTCCCTAGATGATGATGAAAAAAATTGTCAGGCCTGGTTGAAGCAGCTGTGAGCTCCTGTGGCTGTTCCCTGCAGCCTACGGGATGGTGCTACATCCCCTCTTGCCCCCAAACTACATCCATAGCTGCATATCGACATCCCAGATCGGTTTGCCTAGTCAAGCACCTTGTTGCCGACAGCAGCTGGCACAGATGCTTCAGGGTATGAACATCCTACAAGGGACATTTATAAAATACCCACATCATAGAGAAAATGGTTTCCTGATCTCCTTGAAAGGCTGGTTTATCCCTTTAAACGTAGCTTTATGTCCCTTCTAAATGCAGATTGGCTTTCCATGTTCATTCCCTTCCAGTTTTATCTAATACAACTATTCATCTAGAGAAACAGGAAAACTGGGTATGCATCAATTTAGCTTGGCACAGTATAGCATGAGTCACCTAAAATTGCTTTCAAATATTGCTTTACTTTGCCTTTAACTGATTTTGTAAGTAGTTCTCTATCAGCTATGTAAGGGTTTCATTACAATTTATATTGCTGAAAAGTGTAGTGTTACTTGTCTGTTTGACCAAATTTCCCTAGATAACAGTTTATTCGCTGTCAGCTGAGACTGAGAAAACAGGGTGGTGGGTTTTGATGTACTGACACAGATTTGCAGAACCCTCTAGGTCATTTACAGAAACAGTCTTGGAACTAATGAGCACTCCTCAGACTGTTCTGACGCCCCTTCCAGCCTGGGTTTCACATTGCCGACATAAAATTAGCACGCAGTAAGCCAGGAGACTATACGAAATGCTGTATATACATGATTCGCCTCTCCCAGCGTTCTGCTTCTGACAGCAAAACCCAGCACAAAGCCTTCACAGGCACCTCCCATCAAGTGAGTGCTAATGAATAGTTCCCAGAAATGTTGCTCGTTTCTTCTGGCAAACCCCTGATAACAGCCAGATTGGTGCCAAGGCCAGTTCCTAACACCATCTTCCAGAGCCAGGAGCTGAATACACCCCAGCTCCTCTCCTTTAACCCTCAGGGCCATCACCAGACATCATTTCCCACCTGCCCTACAGCTACCTTTTTCATGGAGCAGCGAAGTCCTGGCATAGCCCATGCTTGCCTTTACTCTCTGCACTGTTGTGATGCAGGGCTGTGGGAAACCTGGTCCTGCAGTGCCACTTACTGGGCACTTATGTTAATAAAGCCAATGTGCAGCAGCTCTTTGTGTCCCTCTGTTGATTCCCAGTGCCAATTAGAAATGGTAAAAAGCATAAATGTCCGATGTAAGTATTATAAATACAGGAAAGCTTGAGGGAAGCAAGTAGAGTAAAGCTTATTTCCTATATAGGCAGTAATTGCAGAGGAACCTTTCTGGTCAGCGTAGGGAAGACTTTACCCTGTTATAGTCCAGGAATTCTTTCAGGTGAAAATATGCAGGTGGAAAAAAATTCGTCCCTAGTCCAACAAATGCAAAGGACTAAATGTACATCTGAAGGCTTGAAGGAGTTTTATTAATGTATTCCTTGGGAAATAAGGTGACTGAAAGGAACGCTTCAGAGGGAGCTGAGGTAGGGCACATGTGATTAACCCAGTCGCGTCTCTAGGCACATGCTCTCTGTATATACCGTTAGTACCTGCACTGTAATTACACCAGCAAGACACTACACTCTGTGTGAACCTGTGAGAAAGCACACAGGTGAGCTTACACTGACTGTGCTGCCTGGGCCGATGGCATGGGACTGCCTGTGTAGGAGTCTTTTTGGGGAACCAGGACTTTTGGAGAACACATTTGCAATACTCAGCTGCAGATCAGTATGCTCAAAACCACGTCCTGGGGTCTGTCCCTGCTGGTTCTCCAAGGCAGAGATCTGGCTGGAGACCACGGCAGCCCCTCCAGAGCACCCACCTGACCTCCCTGCTCATGGAGGGCACCGGTACACTGGGTCTCACCTCAGAATGGAAAGAGCATCAGGCCAAGACACATATCTGGATCTGAGAGCTGGCCTATCCTCCTGGATGCTGTACTTTTTAATACAGCTGAAAACATTTTGATGTGAAAATTAGCGCAGATGAGGAAACACATGTAGCCAGAAGTTAGAAATGTTTTGTGACTATCCGTATTTACCCATTTGCTTTTCAGTTTTGTGGCTCATGAGCGACTGTTGTTGGCTGGTCAGAGCCATCTCAAGACTTTTCAGGATTCGTGGAAAAACCCAGATTTGTTTCTCAGCAATGGGAGAAATGGCTAGTGAAAGAGAAGTTATGCAGCCGTTCAAAACAATCTGCACGGAGTATAGAACGAATGATTAACTCAAGGAATGAAGTAGCTTTCCATGTAGCGACTCAGAGAAAGAATTTAGGTATTAGTGTATTGACATTAAAGAGCATGCAAGCAGAGTTTCTATTGTGATGTGCAGAAAAGACCACGTGTGGTTGTAAAGCAAATTAACAAGTTTGTATTCTTGGCCTATAAGAAAATTATTAGAGGCGGAAGACATCAGTCCTCAAAATATAAACCATATACCACAGTACCAGGTAGACCCACCGACAATTCCTTTATTTCCATGCATGACATCCAGCTGCTTCCATTTTCTAAACGAGATGTCTTTCCTGCTCGGTCACTGCAATGTTTTTAGCAGCAAGTGTTAGGGCCGGCTGCCATCCAAGATGTATTCAGTGTTGGATCTGTCAGGGGTCATGGAGACTGGGATCTTCCTGGCAGGATTAAAATGAACTGAAGACACTAACAGTAAAGTACATCACTTGTGAACAAATTTTGTTGTACAAGAAAAATGCAGTGCAAGGATATCAGTGCCAGTTTTCACTCTTTCATGAAGGAATCTCTCCCAAAATATTTGCACCTGCAACTGTCATATATACAAGACCTTAGTTGTGGAGCCGGGGGGGAAACTGATAGGTGGACATCTGAGATTTGATGTGTCTTTGTCAGAACGAAAGTTGAATCTTAACTTTTCATTGAAAATCATAAACCGAGTAGGCTAGTTAAAAGCCGAAAATAAACTCCTGCCTACATAATTATATTTTTATGGGGAAAAAAAAATCCAATTTTTCAGAGTAGTTGAGTTTTAGCAGCCAAGATTTCACCAATAAGTATATCTCCACAGACATTTAGCTCCTGGGGAGAGTTCTGGTTTTTTCAATATCAAATTCCCACTTAACATCCTGCAACGAGCAGCGACAGGGAGGTCAGATCTTGCCAGCCCTGTATTCAGAGTGTTTAAGAGGAAGGTTGTTCTGCATCCACAACTGCCACCCCGTCACAGGTGAGGCCTGCGGACCGAGCAGCGTTGTTACAAGGGAATTTTAACAGAAGGCCTTAGAGGAGCTGGGTTGTAGACGGTAGTTGCATCGGCCTCTGTGTGTTGGCATGTTATTCTGGTCTACAAAAGAGTAAGACTAGGACTGTTTGCAGGCTGTAAATGGGATGTGGTACCACTGTATCTGAACAGGTTTTCCTCCTTTCCCAGAAGTCCAGCATCTGTTACGGGATAAGACTAGCTCACACGTTGCTGACTTGTAACACTCTGACTTAAGCATTAATGTGCAGATTCTTGAAACGCATTAGGCACCTCGTGTGTGCATCGATCACCATAGAATCATAGAATCACAGGATGGTTGGGGTTGGAAGGGACCTTAAAGATCATCCAGTTCCACCCCCCCTGCCATGGGCAGGGACACCTTCCACTAGACCAGGTTGCTCCAAGCCTCATCCAGCCTGGCCTTGAAGACATCCAGGGATGGGGCATCCACAGCTTCCCTGGGCAACCTGTCCCAGTGCCTCCCCACCCTCCTCGGGAAGAACTTCTTCCTGATATCTAATCTAAACCTCCCCACTTTCAATTTAAACCCATTACCCCTTGTCCTGTCACTACAGGCCCTCGTAAAAAGTCCCCCCCAGCTTCCTTGTAGCCCCTTCAGGCACGGTTACTGGAACCATGCTCATCAGGAAGCTGGGCTGCAGGAAGGATGCAGACAGAGTAATTCAGCAGCCCTCCAATTTGTATTAAATCTCGAAAGATTGCACATCTAATCTCAGAGAAGCTGTTGGATGCTCTAAAGCTACAATGTGCATTGACCATCGTTGCTAAAAGGAAAGAAATGCTCTGAAACCCGTTCTCAGCCTGCCAACACCACCAAGGCCCCATGTTTATTTGACGTTTTTAAGGCACCGTAAGGGAGGCGCCGCCCTCCCCCCGGGCTCTGGGGCCGGCGGGCCATCCCGGCATGTCGGGGCCTGCGGGGAGCGGCCGGAGGGAGCGGG
>NW_010233730.1:0-1376 GCF_000690775.1 Eurypyga helias
TGAGGGTGTTACATACCCAGGGTGTTGAGGGCATCCGGGATGGATCGCAGCGTCCATCCGGCTAAGGTAGGCTTGGGAAAGGGGCACGCAAAGGAGAGACGGGACCCTCGGCAGGACACAGGGGGCCTGAGGCTGCACCGGGACTGGGACTGGGGACACGGGAAGGTCTCATCACCCTAGGATGTGGGATGAGGCATCGCTGGGCACACTGACCACAACCCAGCATGGCAAAGCTTTTGCAGAGGTGATATCACTGCCTTTTTGATTAATAACTGGTCGGTGATGATGGCCCGATGGGATGGAGGGATGGGCAGGAAGCCTGCTCCTCACTCCTGGCTCCAGCCTGGGCTCCCAGTAGGAGGCTCCAGCCCAGGAGGCTAGGGCGGCAGGGCACGACCAGCCTGGGGAAGGCAAAGCAAAGGGGGGGATTTAATTACATCTTTCACAACTGAAAAGGGGAGCGGGAGGCAGCTTCTTCTCAGCGGCAGCCCTTGCCAGGCTGTTACTGCTCTGCCCTTCCCAGCAGGAGCCGGCTGGAAGGGGTGGCAGCAGCAGCCAGCTTTTCCCAGCCGTTTTCTTCCTCTGGAAAACGCAGCATGTTTGTGCCGGGTCAGAGATGGGAAGAGGCAACCCCGTCGAGGGCATCAAGGAGACGTCCTGGAGCTCATTGCAGCATGGGATCGCCCAGTACTCACTATCCAAGGGTGCCCATGCCGTAGGCAGTACTAGCCCAAGGGCTCGCCCTGGCCAAGGTGTCCTGTCCTGGCTCTGGGGACATATGGACACAGCTGAGAGACGGATCTCCATAAATCACTCTGCCAGCGTCCCTTCCTGCCTCCGGCCAGGTGGCATCCCTTCTCCCTGGGCTGCCTGGACATTGCTTCCTGCTCACCCAGGACATGGGCCCCTGGATCTGTGAGCCACAGAGATGGGATGTGCTCCATCCTGGAGCAGGGGGGATGGCCCTGGGTCAGTGGGCAAGTGAGTGCTTTTAGGAGTATTGGGGGTGTCTGAAAGGGGCTGCAGAAGTGAAAGGGAACCAGGACCCATGGGGCAAGGGGGGAGTCTGGGGACAGAGGTAGTAGAAGGGGCTGGGCTGGGAGGGGGTTTGGGAGACTGGGAATCTGGTGAGCGCAGGAAGTGAGGGAACTGGGGCAGAGCAGGGGCAGCAGGGAGGGCAGGGGGGACCAGGGTGAGGCAGGGCGCATTGACCAGATGCCAGGGGACTGGCATGTGTCAAAGGGTACTGGAACAAGTACAGGGGCACCAGAGTGATGCAGGTGGCACCAGGAGAGTTGCAGGGAGGGCTGGGACAGGGGTGGGGGGGACAGGTGTGGGGTAGGGGGCTCCAGGGCAGGGGCACCAGTGTGATGCAT
>NW_010233731.1:0-628 GCF_000690775.1 Eurypyga helias
GATTCTATGATTCTATGATCTGAGTTCATCTAAGTACTGCTCCAGCTCAGCTGGTTGTCCTTGGAAAATCTGTCACTTTGCACCAAGGAGGTTGCAAGCTCAATGACACTGAATATTTTCAAGGTAACACTCTGGAAAGTCTAAACCCAGGACTCACAGGGGAGTTAGCTGGGAAGCTCAGTTGTGCATGGTGAGATTTAGCAAGTCTTGCAAGTTTGGAAAATCCTAAAGGACTGAGGGATTACAAAACTGTCATGATGGTTGGAGAAAGGAAGCCACGAACCCAGATCAAATGGTGGGAAGGATAATTGAGTTTCTATAGCTAAGTGTTGGCTAAACAGTGTAATTAATGGCTTTTGGCATGGGAAGTAGGTCTTGCTGGACAAACCTATGGTCTTTGTTGTCAGAAATTGGGGCTGGTGAAAACACCTATGCTGACCCAATTCATGTTCAAGCAGTTTTAAGCAAGCACTTTGGCAGCGTCATGTAGATAAGCTGACTGAGTGCAAGTCACAGAGTGTTAGGGGTTGGAAGTGACCTCTAGAGATAGCCTAGTCCAACCTCCCTGCCAGGGCAGGATCACCTACAGTAGATCACACAGGGACAAGTTCAGGTGGCCTTGGAAAGT
>NW_010233731.1:970-1176 GCF_000690775.1 Eurypyga helias
GACCCCAGAACTGGACACAGGACTCCAGGTGAGGCCTCAGCAGCCCAGAGCAGAGGGGGAGGATAACTTACCTTGACCTGCTGGCCACACTGTTCTTAATGCATCCCAGCCTTGGCCTTCCTGGCCATGAGGGCACACTGTTGCCTCATGGTCATCCTGTTATCCACTAGGACTCCAAAGTCCTCTTCCTCAGAGCTGCCCTCCAA
>NW_010233732.1:0-34687 GCF_000690775.1 Eurypyga helias
CATTCCGTGATTCTGTGATTCTACAGTTGTCAGTATTTTCTGCTCTCTATTAAATATTCATACTATGCTAAAATTTATAGGCTCTAATCAAACTTATGCCATGGTGCTATGGCCTGTAAAAATGAATAAAAATTTGGACATCTTCCTGAATAATTTAAGTGTAAGATGAATGGTGTACAAATGTCTTTGCCACCAGTTGCAGCATTTTTATACACATCAATAAATTGCTCTTCTATGCAAAGTATAGGTGAGGAAACCAACAACCTCCATGTTTTTTCTGGTGCTGCCATCATTAGTGACACATGAGGCAACATGAGGATAACAGAAGAGGTCTGAAGAATAACAAAGTTTACCTTATGGTTTTATTTCTTGTGTGCAGCTACAAAAAACTCCCCGCTCTCTTGGATTTCTTCAAATTCAGTTAGTCAGGTGAAGAACCTGCTTAAATACTGTCCCCCAATACCAGAGAAAGAAAGTTTTCCTTAAATCAGTCGCTGATGTTACTGAATGCCCTGCCTAAGGAACCTTCTTTTGGAAGACTGGGCTACCTTGAAATGCCACTATGCCATCAATGGAAAAACTCAGAGGTGAGTTAAGGTAAATAGGCTACGTATCCCTGAAGTATTTCATGTCCCAGAGGAAACTCTTCTGATTGCAAGTCAGCACTCTGACCACCCAGGTCCTTATCAGAACGACTATTTCCCCTCCCTCCCCTCAACAAATAAAGGTTACTAACAAAAAACCACAGCCTTGTGTCAACCAAGGCATACCGCAACACCTAAACCAAGACTTCCACCCCAAAAAGACACAGCACATAAAATTACAGTAGTTCCTCAAGCATTAACAATCGTTCCTAATGGTTGGAAATTAGATTTGCTTTTTCATGGCTTTAAAACCGCTATCACAAGTGAAAGCAAAATCTGTTCAAGCAAAAGAAGCAATGGACCATGAAACAGAACAGTTGTGAATTTTTTCTTCATATAAAGGTGGGGAATTCTTTCAAAATCACTCTTTGTTCCTCTCAGGTTGTTACACACAAAATGCAGAATTCTGTGGTTTCTCTCCCCCCCAGAATACACATTTTCTCCTTTTTTATGAAGTATGTACAAGACTATTCTGAACTGGGCTGAAGCACTGAGACACAGGACACTAGGAAACCTCTTCTGGTGGAAACTGCAGCTAAGACCCAGTGGAGCTAGGAAACCAGGCAGGGTAATCAAAGGAGCAGGAGGGACATGGACCACCTGCTGAGGGCTGGTGGGCCAACCTACACTATTTGAAATTCTTACAAGAAGGGTCAACGCGAAGCTACGGACACACACCTCACAGAAGAACAGAACAATCCAGGGATTCACTCACTTCCACTACCTCCAACCCATATTCTTTGTCAGTATTATTCCTCGGAAATAGGCACTAAGAGCAGTCCTTCTTTCCTAAGGAAGTATGGCGAGATAAGAAGAAATTAGAGATGGTGGTACACATACCTCCTCTTTCTTGCCTCTTCTTAGCCTTTCTGTAAGAAAAGTCATGCAAGACAGATGAGGTATTAAGGCTGCGCTGCATATGTCCCTCTGCAGGGACAGAAAAGCCAGCCTCTTCTGAGTAAACGTCAGCCCAAAGTCCTTCCCTCTGTCTCATCCAACATATACTCCATGAATCCATATGAAGAAGAAGAGCTTCCACAATACCTTAACACCCAATGAGTCAGGTATTTTCAAAGCAGCTTCCAGCCCCTCTGCTAAAGGAGAGAACCAAAATCAGGGTCATCTGAACTTCCCTTGTGCTACATACAGGTCAATACAGGACAACCAGCAGCTCCTCTGGCCACCTTTCAAGGGCATGTTGACACGTGTTCTCAGAAGCCTTGTTAGATCTAGTCCTGAGGGTGAGATGGGCCGTGGAAGTTATGAAATGACCAACCTGGGACTGGACTCCCAGCACCTCCAGGCATATCCCAGGTTAAGAGAAAAGGGGAGAAAAGGTATTCTGTCAGACCACATTTTGTCCAGAGGCACCAAGTGCATCCACATTCTTTGGTGGATGTAAACTACAGAGATTTAGATCTGTGAATTTTCCTACTCTTGGATTACAACCAAAAGAACTATGTTTTATAGGAAGTTTTGGAATTACATTCACTAGCCTTCACTAAAAAATACTTGCAAAACACACCAGTCCTGAACAGTGCTACCATATGAGAACAAGCTGCCCTTACACACAGGAGTGCACACAGGTTTCAAGGCTCACCAAGTAGGTGTAACTACACATGGTTGTAGTTTGCAATAATTGCTAGAGTAAAAAAAAAAATAAAAATTCACACACAAGCAAAGTTTTATGTCATTGAATTTCAACCAAGCATAAAACAAATTGCATGATTTTCCCATTATTTTTGTCATTATCTTGCATTTGTACAAACTGAAGTAAGCTACTACTTTGAGGTTAGGTACTATTTCACAAGATTATTGCTTTTTTGAGCTCAAGTGCTTCCAGAATCAGGGTCTATGCTTTATAGTAGGCATAAAGAGAAAAAAAAAAGCTAGACTGGAAGACACCAGGAGCAGTTCAGCTGTATTTTAGGTCAGTTTTATTTTTTTAGAACACGGATTATTATTTCTGCTTTGAGAATCTCAGCAGCAACCCAGTTTTGGCCATGCTTAATTCAATGGGGAGACTGACGGCAAATGCCTACAAACCTTTACTTTATAGAAGACAAACTCAAATCCTCATTAATTTCTCAGATGGGAAACTGTATGAAAATGGTGCCAAGACTGACAGACAGTGTTTAGCAGCAATTCAAGTGAAAAAGTTACAGACAGGAATGCTCAAATTGTCACAAAATCTGGCATTATCAAAAAAAGAAATTTGAAGTTAAAGGTTACAATTGAACGTGGCTGAAGGGGAAGCAGGGATGTTGCAGTTCTGGAGTCTGCTGTGCTATGGGCTTGGCAGGCACGGTGGAGCTAGGCAATCATTTCAGGGAGCCTTGCCTGCAGTGATGCCCACCCAGGACACTGTCAGAGAAAGGCAGTGTCACAGGGACAGTGATTTACCGCAGCAAGTATAATAGTTGCACATTGTCTGTGTGAAAAAGGAAATAGTATCCGATTAAGTTAATACCTGTCAAAATGATACAACTTAATATTTACATAAGATGCTAATCTAAGCTTGGCCATAGCCTATATTATATAAGCACAACAATTAGAAACAATAATCATAAACTATTTAGCTTAATTACAACTAGTTTATTTGGATATCAGAGATCCAATTGTATTAACTATACGTTAAGGCGAAAGTATATATTACTCTCTTAAGATATCTGGAAGATGAAATTAAAATATAGTGATCTATTTCAAAATCAAAATAATTCACAGATTTTTACTATCACTCAAAATAATTATGAATTTACCTGTAAATTCTCCACAAAAATTCTGAATTTGTTCCTACATTTAAATAAAAACTGGTAGCATACTAGAATCCAGTGATTTTTTTTCTTTTTGGAAATGCATAAATATAATAGATATATTTTTTAATGGACCAGGTTCAGATCCGGTGAAGTCAAGTAAGTTCAGCTTTTGCTTGCTCTGTAAAACTGTTTGTTAATATATGATGTAATGCAGATGTACTTACATTCTACTCTCTGATCACTGTTACATAGGAAATGCAAAGCTCTGAATTCAGGCTTGAGCAGGTCAAAAACCCTTCAGTTCATTTTCAAACACAATAGTCTGTAAGAATATTCCAAGTATTAATAAATTTAATGTTATCAATGCCATTGATCACAACCAGCCCAAAGGTATATATTGGAGATATTCATAGTGGCTGGAAAGAAAGTACTGAATGACTTCTTTTATTAACGTGATCTCAAATGAAAACTGCCATGCTGTATGACATGATACTATTAATTTCCAGAAATGCAGTACATAATAGGTCTCAATGCAAATTTAGCTGCTAGCAAGCTTTACAAAGAAGTAACTGTAGTTTGATAAAATGAAGCTAAAATTCACAAAATTCAAATGAGAAGACAAAACGCAATACACTCTCGCAATTAAAAATTGCCTGTTAAAGCATCATCTAACAATAAAGATAGCTATACTATATTCCTATGTCTCAATAATATGGTTAGGATACTTCTATGGAAAAACAAAAGAAAACACAGAAGTAGAAAAGGATCTCAGCTACAGTAACACACCACCAAGAGTTTTGTGCAACTCAATACAATTCACCTTGAAGCCTGCTATACTACAAAACCAAGAACTTGGAATTTCTTTAGAAGTCTTTAAAGCCAAGTCAAAAATTTGTATGGATTATTTACAATGTTTCTGTCTGCAATTAACCTTCTAACAGTCTCCACATTCATGCAAACTCTGTATTATTTGACAAGAAAGCTCAGTACAGAATGAGGAATACTCAAATATTTCCACTGCAGTAGGTGGTGGAAAACACCTGTAACGGTCAAAAACACGACACAAATGATAATGACCAGAAAACACCACTGTAGCAGAGGGCTCACAAAAACCAGGATATGGTACACACTGTACATAGCTACACTTGGCCAAGCTCATATATAATGCTACTATAGAAATTTTACACAGATGCAAAATCCACATAATGGGTGAACTGTTAAATACATTAACTTATCTCATTTTAGGGCATTCTTCTTGTAGCTGAATTGCTCAGTACTAGGTGGACGGAGCTGAAGAGATTGTTCTGCACACAACTGTTCTACAAGCATACCTAAATTTTGCTTCAAACTTCATAAAGCTATGTAAAATACTTCAAGCAATTAGCAAATTGTTCAAAAAAATGTGTAAATTCTTTATCTTTTGGGAAGCAGCAGACAACATGAGAAGGAAAAGGAGAGCTGGTATCTTCGCCCCGTCCCTCTCAGTGCTGCGTTCGCCCATCCCGCACAGGAACTCCTTCTGCGTGGGGAAGCTCGGAGGCACACTTCTCCTCCCCCCGAAGAGCACTTCAGACACCGAGCCACAGAGCACTTGAGGTGACGTCTCCCTTGTTCCGCTCTGCGTGAGTCACCGACCACTCGCGGGAGCAGGGAACAGAGCCCGGGTACTCCAGGGCCCCGGTGAACAACACCGTGCCGTACCTACCAGCCTCCATAGGGGATTTTGTGTTCAGAGGGCACAAAGCGCGAGAGGCACCACGACCCCAGCTTCCCTGGCTGTGCCAGAAAGTGACTCACTCTGTACCCCACGGGATCGGAAACACGGGATACAAGACGTAAGGAAAGAGCTGGTAAAAGTACACACGTGCAGAGAAAGAGCCAGAACGTCACTGTGACTGTTGCTACATTTTGCCTGCTCTCATTTCCCTCAAAAGCTACTCTACGGCTACTGGAGTTAATTTATTCCTTTGATGCGATTAAGGTATCTCAGGGACTATTTCATATATTTGTCCCTATTTACAACTAACTGAAATCATAGCTAAAACGATGAAGTATTTAATTGGTTAAACTGCTCTTGCTTTTCAAAACTGAGATACTCCAAGTGTCCCGAAGGCATTTAATTCCAAAACAGGAAGCCAAAGAGGAGAGCACTCAGTAATTCTAATCGTGTGCAGATCTCTTGGAAAGTATTTTCCTAAACATTTGCTGAAAGAACCTTTTATTGTACTGCATGCTGCTGCATGTACCCCAAATAGGGTCCCACAGAAAAGGCAAGATATTTACTGCTTAAATTATTTCTGGTTATGCAAAGGAATCAATCTAGAATTAACTAAGAGCATGCTTTCCTAAGTATTAAAGTTCAGTTATGTGAAAAACAAAGGATATAGGGGAAGAAAACGCCACCCAAAATATATTAAATATATTTTTAACATGCTACATGATAACTTTATTCATAAGGCAGAGGCTATGAATGGTAGTGCTGCACCAAAATCAAAGACACAGTTTAATTGATCTTTCTCTTAACTTCTGTTCATAGGTTTCTGCAACTCAACTGCAATCCCTGAAGGAGTAATTTTAGAACAAAGGCCTGGTATCCATATGATATTTCAAACAGTCCCTATTCCATAATGTTTCAGGTAAAAGAGAACCTCTGCATTCTTGACTTTTCTGGGTCTGGAAGTAATATGTGAGCAGATCAAGAATTTATGGCTGTAGGAATCAATCCCCCAATACCAGGATCTTTCATATGTTAAATTCTACAGAATTGTATGTATTTTATAGAAAAAAAGCCAGTGTTGGCACAGCATGAGTATAGATGCATAGATTATTTTTTTTATAGCTGACAGTAGTTTCTTCCCAAAGGACCCTTCACCTCATTCAGCATGCAGGACAGAGAGTCAGCAGCAGTGCCATGCTTTTTATCCTTGTCACTCAATACATGACTTCCAAGCCCCGGATGGAGTGGAAGCGTGGGAAACACCACTGTGTGTCTCTCATACTGAGACAAACCATAAATCCGCATTTCTACAGAAATAACTCACAGACAACTACACTAGCAGGGAAAATGCTCAAAGAAACGAAGGTTTCACGGAACTTTTGGTGGAAATGCTGCAATTCTTTGGGACTTGCCTTTTCAAGGGAAGGAAGGTGGAGGCATAACATCAGTGCTGATTAGCAGACAACTTACTGATTAACTCTGAAAGGTTTTTGGATGTTTCTTCATTGCTAGGCATTCACACAAAACTACATCTCTCAACAAAAACACATCATTTGAGCACAGGTCACTTATGTTTACAGTCACGTCTAGTATAGTTAGTTAGCGTTTCAAAACAGGAAATCAGGGAGAAAAGTGTTGTGAAAGATTTGTCTGTTATCCAAAGAGAGAATAAAACCGTAAGTGAAGATACAGTAAAACATAAATAAAAAAAATAAAAGGAAAAGTGCTGGAAACATCATTAGCAAAGAGGAAGTATGATCCTTGAAAGCAGTGAGTTCACAGTGAGTGAAAGGGCTGTATTTGAGTTACACAGGAGATGGGGAGAGGTCAAAGGAAAGCACTCACAGTGTCAGTATCTGATTCAAGAACTCTGGCAACACAGGAAGAACCACAGAGTTCTGGTGGACTTCTGGTGCAAGACTCAGAGGAAGATACTACACTCGGTTCTCCCTTTGAGAGAAAATGCTTTCAGTAACTATATTACAGCTGAAAATGCTGCAGAGAAACACAAGTAGCACAGACGAAGAAACCTCACCTTGGGTCAAAAATTATCAGGGGGAAGAATTATAAAAATAGGGTCTGTAAGAGTCTGGAATAGGACAGACAGGATTTTATTTGGATAGAAATCTCTCCAATAGTTGGATTAGTACTGCCAGGAACTGCAGGAGACAATGTTTCTAATACTGGCAAGGCTCACTTTTTCTTCAGATGCAATACTTGCATTATTTCTTCACCAGAAAGTCACTGAATTAACAAAAAATTTAAAAAAATTTCTATGTGGATTAACAAAGTTTCAAAAAGATTATGAGATAGCTGCTTGTGTTAAATAGACCTGACTCAAAGATTTAAATTATATTTAAGTACAAACAAATGCAGCAAGATAGGTGTGTACATGATATTAAGCTCATGTGACTGTTGTGTCATGCTCAAACTTTCAAAAACAACCAATCACAAGCCTGCAAATCAGGTGGGAATCTCTCCACCATCAGATGGGCAGAGATCACTGAAATTTTAATGCCTCGGAAAGAAGATCAGAGCATGCTCCGTTTCCTAGGATCAGCTATGAATTTTACAAATTAAAGAAGTGGCCAGTGGTATTTTACAACGTATCTTCACATTGTATGACGAACTGAGACATGTGTTTTGGTCTGCAATACGCAGATGGTAACAGAACATCAGAAGTACCTTATGGATCCTCCTGTACTGAGTATCTGTTGAGAGAAACTGCCTGTGATAAACCCTGCTAAATCTACATTAAGATTCTTTAAAATATTTGAGAAATTAAGGGAGATAATGAGTTAAAGAAGACAAATTAAAAAGGTGAAGGACTGGAATTTAGAAAATACTTAAATTTATTTAAATCAGAAACACAAAAAATGCTTAAAATTTACACCCTGAATCACTGAAAAAACTTCACTGTAGGATAAAGCTGCAGACTTAACTGAGTGAATAATCACCTCAGAAAGGAAACCAACAGTATGGAGGAAAACCCTACAGCGAACAGAAAAAAAGAAATGGCAAGCAAAAAAGGAGAAAGTGAGAACTGCCAAAATCCAAGCTGGATTTACATTTACGAACAGCAACAGGCTCACCAAACTTGAGTAGAAGAAAAACAAGGAAAAAAGTGGCGTAAAATGTAGTAAGGCGGAGGTTTAAATTAAAAATAACAAAGGAACAGCCCCAAGACTCATTTCAGATTTTGTCTCAGTATGCGCATTCAGACTGCTATGGCAGAAGGTGGGAGCACAATATAATGGTTAGTGAGGATGAATTAATCTCAGGACAGATGACCAAGACGTACCCTGGTGAGTGGTAGGGGTACCAAGGAGAGGGACCGGAACAAGCTCCAGTCTAAAAGTCTACAGGAAAGGACACATGAAGGTACAGCAGCAAAGGTTTTTTTGTCACTGAATCGTGCTGGAGTGATAATAACTGAATGAAAAATAACAAATTAAGTACCTGCATTTAAGAAAGAGGAAAAAACCACTACTTAGATAATGACTGTCTGACCTCAGTGTATTTAGGGGTTAGAAGCATTTTTGAAGGAAAGATTAATTAAACATACAAAGCTATATGGAAACTGGGATAAAATATAACATTGGTTTACCAAAGAAAGATCATGCCAAACTAACCTGGTATCTTCCTCTGATAACTAAATTAGTGGACAGAGAAATGCAGGAGATTCAGTCTGTCTGGATTCAGTAAAACATCTGATACTGTGCCAAATGGGAAATTATTATTTAAACTGGAAAAGATGGGGATTATGTTAAAAATGTAATACATAAGGAACATGAAAAAGGGGAGATAAAAATGGGACATGCTTAAAGGAGAATTATTGGCCAGGAGACAGTTGACTAACTAAGCACCTCTAAAACTGGTCTGTAAAGTAATCTTAGTTAAAATATTCCTTGATAACCTGAGCACAAAAGCAAGAGATTGTTGACAAATTTTGCTGATGATACAAAGCTGGGAAGCACGGTCAATAGAGCAGGAGATAGAAACTGTTAGAGGAAATAGTTTATAACACAAGTGTTGCCACATCAAGATTACCCACAAGCTGATCTCAGCTCTACTCTCCCCCTTTGTCACAAAACTATTGACAGTATCAACAAATCAAAAGACGAATGCTATTCATTCTCCCATTGCACCTAGGGACTCCTCTCACACTTCACAGACTTCATTTGCTCAGCCAAGTTTTACACAAAGAAAAGAGAACTCGAAATGCTGAGATCTGACCAAATACTGCAATTTCAATTCCATGAGAAATTCCAGTATTTTAACATTTGTCTTTTTCTTTAATCAACAAGTTAAATATGAACATTTTTCACATGACAAAAACTTTCTGGCTAGAGATATTAAATATTAAAAAAGAAAATGCCAGTATTTCCAAATTAAAGTGTGCTATATAAATCTGCTGAACGGATTCACTCAGACTCAGCTGGACATTCGGTTTGATAACCCTAGTAGTGAGCATAACCTGATGCACATCTGATTCTCACCCATAAATCAGGGTTTCTAGCCAGCCTGTCTCTATCTTGAGGCATTCAGAGGCACTTCAGTAGTCTAATGGAAATACTATACCACCAAAAGTTTAATGCCTTTTTCCCCAACAGAGCATTGATTGGGAAAGATCTAAAAAATACAGCTCTGCTGGGCAATGCAGCATATTGTTGAACTGTTGCTAAAAAAAAAAAAAAACCAAAAACAAAAAAAACCCAACACCCCAGGAATGTTTAATACATTGTCACACTTCCAGTAGGATTAAACTGATTAAACTGATCCTAGGCAAACTACTCCATTTTCATTTGCCTAATTAGAAAACAAAATCCTCAAGAAAACTTGACGTTGTAGAAAATTAATGTTCCATTAAAAACTTCTCTAACACCTTACCTCTGCCAAAGTATCCATGCAGCACTCATCAAAAGAGAATTGCCTGTTGATAAACCTGACTGCAATTACAACTCTGAAAAAAAGGAAAAATAAAGCCACTAACTAGTCAAAGAAAATCCCTTTATTTTGTGTTGATACTAAGGACATTTCAAATCCTTCTGTAAGTTTTTTACTGCATGAACATGCTGAGCATACTGAAAAAGTACTTCAAGACCAAAATACGCATTTACATGACCGAATGTACAACCAAAATCAACTCACTGCAGCTCACCACGCGGACAGCTATGGTTACATCAGTTTTGTTCTTTGCCTCTAATACACAAATCTGAATTAAAACAGTATTAAAGGTCTAGCTTCAAAACAGCCCTGTCCCCAAGGTCTGGAGTTCTAGCATCTACCGCCTCAACAGATCTGCCTTGTGTTATCACCCAAAACATCTAAGCTGCTCAATAATGTGACGAAGTGAGATAGCAGCAGCCCCTAATATGGTGCCAGAGGTACAGTCATACGGACAAATCTCTGGTTTTACCAGCCGAGTTTGTCTCATCTGGGGCCGGGGATGGTTGTACCTACAATCGCAGTAGCAATCGGTAACGGCAGATCTTGAGGTACACCCACACCAGCAGTGCTTTGCTGGTATGGCCTGCTGGCACACTCAGTGAGTGGCCTTATTACTGAGACGCTTCCAAATAGTTTCTGACATTACTCTAAAAGAGCTTTTTAAAATGTCTGTATTTCAATGGAATTAGAAAAATGTCCCTGGTTTTCCCTGGAGTATAAAGGTTCACACGAACCCATTCCACCCTTCCCAGAACTTAGAACTCATCCAGTAAGAAATAAAACATCGTATTTTCCTCCCACTCCCGCTAGAGACGCAGACCTCCAACAGGAAGTCGTATTTCAAACTAAATTTGAGGGTAGAGGTGGTTCAGCTAGCCCTCTAGTCCTCCTCTAGTGCCACTTCTTGCTCTTCGTTTTGAATTGCCCTCCAATTGTTCAGAGACATAGGTCACTGGAGAAACGTGAAACTACTTACCATACAGTATGTTAGTACTCAGAGAGAAAACACAGTTGCTACTCAAGCTGAATAAACAACCTGCAGCAGGGGAATCCATAATGATAAACATGCTCTCATTACTGCAGAACATGCAGTAGGAATTCCTCACATCATACGCTGCGTTTCATCTGGGCAACGTAATGTTTCCCCCTCTCCTCTGCTAAGGGAAAACTGTAAAATTAAAATTGGATGACAGTAAAAACAAGAAAAATGGGGTCAAATTTATGCCTTGCTTAATTCTACATGTTTCGATGTGTCACATGGAAGAGGAACGCAGACCAAAGCACTAACTGGTTATATGCAGTTTTATTGTGAAATAACAGTTTGTTCTAACTTTAAAGTATCGGTTGATCACCTGTAACAACACCTAACAGCTCAGCCCTGAGATTTTTATCCTCACAGTCTTCACTCATATGATATTTTTTTTTCAAGTTGCACCACGTGTGCTTATTCTACAGTTCTGCTTTCAAAAAAAAAGAAAGGCAACATTTTCAGTAACAAGCCCAGGAGGGCCAAGGTATAACAGGGAAAGGCAAGGTTCTAAATAGATCTATTCCTTATTTGAGATGGGAATAGTTGAAAGGAAAGTAAACACTACAGTGCAATGATGAGTTAATTGCAGGTAAAGTTTTACTGTATTACTGAGTATTATGAGGATGTTTTTCAATACAAAGTGGCATTACAAAGTTCACTGCCTATTCTATATCAAGATTACTCTTTCCAAAGTTACTTTGTTTTGGTAACTTCTACCTTCTACAAACACAAGCTACTCTGTGAATCTGAGACAGAAAGGTGAAGTGTATTGATTGAGCTTACATGGTAAAGTCACAAAAGAACTGAGAGTATAATGTAATAATTCTGATTCCTGGTGCCAAAATGTCCTGTATTTCCAAACACTCAAAACAGTAATTAGATACCTTGTAACTATTTTAGTAAAATAACTTCAAAACCAGTTCTGAAGCTTCGGTAGATAAACTGGTTATGAACACTAGCAAACTCTAAAACAAGGGATGGCATTAAAATACACAAGACACATTAAAGAAGTTTTTGTTTTCAAAACTAAACATTCCAAAATAAATATCAAATATCATCAAGCTGTAATCATTCAGTGGTAAAATATCAACATGTTTTCAAAGTCCTTTTTGTGATCTTTTAATTTTAAAACTGAAATCAGTACAAACCATGCTTAAGTTTATCAAAGGTCAGCGCCTCCTTTAATCACAGGGCATGTCTCGCATGACCTTACGCTGGGACCTTCACAGCTTTAGCCACTGCCACAATGATGCTTTGAAACAATCTAACTTGACAAACAACTTAAAAAATAATGTCTCTGTACAAAATACCTGTTTAAGAATAAAAATAATGACAAATTTTTCTGTGAACTATTACACAACAGGCTTTCAAAAGCTGGAGGCCCCTACACTGGCAAAAATAAAATTTAGTTTTTAGCAACTTTGAAGAACAAGAGTAATACTTGAACCTGGTAACACCAAGACTTGTGAATTTCTTTAGCTGGTGCAAGACTATTACTAGATATTACCACAGAAAACCATATGACTGTGCCCATACAACTAATATTAACATGCTAATAAGTAACTTCCAGAGTCAAGCCAGGCACAGAACTTGATGCCAGAGAAGCAACAGTAGATGCAAGATGTGTCTGTATCTTTAACTTAGAAGCATAACTCAAACACTGCGATGTTTAACTCTTTCACAAATTTGTACTCTATTCAAATAAGGACTACTCACAGAAGTAGGTGCTGAAAGCATACTTAAAAGATAGCTTAACATATTCTGATTAAAAATTCTCTTCCCACATTTTCTTCTGTTAGCATTCCTGTTAGCTCTTTAATCATAGACCTTTTCCTCTAAGTAAAAAACCTTTTTTTTTTTTTACATAACAATTGAGACTTTCTACTACTGTTTTAACTGAAGTTATGGAGGAAAGATGAAAATGGGAAAGAAAAATGACACATGAATTTTATAACAACTGAACTTATATATTCTTTCTTAAAATTATAAAGGATGATGTATGTGTGAGGGACACTGGGATCAGCTTTCCAAAACAGACCGACCAGCTGCAGTGTATTTGGTTTGTTTCATTTTGCCATGATTCAGAGTAGCTGTACACTCGCAACCTTGTCGATACATGACAGTTACACACAGTTCCATTTGACTTGGAATGAAAAGGGAAAAAAAAAGTACAAATAACTGCAGAATACCTGAATCATGCAGATCACATGTTGGGCTTTACAGAGGTCCAGGTTTTCCAAAATGCATGAATGTTAGACACAACTCCTGCCCACACGTTAACCAAAATACTGGAAATGTGAGTTAGATGATCCTGAACAAGGAACAAGATGCAGCATCAAGCCTAGTACCCGTCTTGTGCAACAATCACACCCCACATATTCTCTTAGACATGCTAGCTCCATCTCAAAACCATTGTCTCTTTGCCCCACTCCTCCTCCTGAGAGTCTTGAAATGTCACAGTGAGAAACTAACTTTCAAAAGGACTTTTGTAGTTTTCATCCCCTTGATACCAGGTGCTCCTAAAGTAACTAACTTTTCCTGGCTTATCTCTTAATCTCACTGGTATTGAAGGAACTTTTGATATTGCAGATACTAAGTAACACACATATAACCGAGCCAAAAAATACATACCATTTGGAAGCCACAAAGAAACCCAGATGCTAGATAGAAATATATAAATTTGCTAACTAAAAATAGAAAGAAAAACAGTGAGATTCAATTCTTTGTTACAGAGGTAAGATTCAATGAAAAGGAATAACCATATGCCGTGTTGGCAAGTTAAAAAAAGATTATTAGAGACTTTATTTTTAAGTTCATGGTTAGACACTGTTGAGAGAGCAGTTACGTAAGTTATATTACTAAAAATCCTAAAAGACCATGTATGTAGGTACCTACCTACCACTGCTCTACCTCCAGGTTAACAACCCTCTCTGAGATGCCATGAAGAAGCTCCACCCTGTTTCAAACTTCTAAAGGGTATTTACAAAACATCTGTCATTAGCTACACTGCTGCGAATGCTTAGCATGACTTTTTCAATGCCCATTTGTTTTATATTTACACTTGCCTATTCTTACATAAGTCTTTGTCTCTGGTACGTTACCTTTTAATTTCTTCAGCCCCAATGAATTCATTCTTCAGAAAAAAGCAGAGCAATCATGTCTCTATCTGTGCAGAAAAGCAAACAATTATACTGTCTGCTCTGAGGCTTGTCATTTTGATGAAGAAACATGACTTAGTGCTCATATTATTGCTATTGATTGCCAATCACAATTGGGAACTGTCTGAGTCACTCAGACAAAATTAACCTACAAAGAGCACATTAATATTAGATTTTCTTGTATAAAACCGTAATTTTATAATCAAAGGGTGGGGGGAGGGGAAAAAAAATGGTTCAGTACAAACCTCTAATAAGACACGGACTATACAGATGGTCTATCCTCTTCCCCACTTGTGACTGCACGGATGTGCTCTGACCCAGGCTTCCACCAGCCTGCATGGGACATACACAAACCTTCCCTGCACTACAGCTTTGTCTTCGGGGGGTCCTCCTGAGGCTTTGAGACAGATTACAGGGAGAACACCAATATGGGCCAAGAGGTCAGTGCCTACACAAACCCAGATCTTAGTCTTAAGATGGAGATAAAAGCTGCGGAGCAGTAGGGTATACAAAACAAAACAGAGGTGAAGATACTATTTCTGAAAAAAATCAGAACACTCTGCTGATTTAGGAAAAAGGAAATGAAAATTCAACACATTTGTAGAGGACTTCTGCAAAATTTTCTTTTTACCACCATCAAAAAAATACCTCAAACTCTTCACTATGCATTCACTCATTTTTCTAACATGAAAGCAAATTAATAAGCTCAAACCCAGTTTGTGTAAATGCACAGGGTTGAGAACCAGGGCAAGGGAAGTTAAGAACAATGTTAATATTCAAAACTCATCCACTTCACCAGAGCAAGCTTTCAGCACCAATATGTAAAATGGCACCTTCAAAAACATTTGTTCTTTTTCCGAACAGCTGCATTTTCAGTCACGAGAAGGTAAGTAATACGGACCATTTAATAGCATGTTTGCTTCAACTCATAGCATGGTTCCCAAATACCAGTCGTTTGTAAATTTTGGGTAAAAGTGCTCTTCTGAAGCTGGAAGCGTGCACAAGCATGTCATGATCTGGAGCACTGTACAGGGCTCAGCTTTCCCCCACCTGTACCTCACCTGCCAGGACGTCTTCCTATGAGTCCGCAGCTGACATCAGGTCCACACAGACCCCTCCAGCTGGCAGGACTCACGCACACTCCAGAAAATCCCAACCTTCTCTCAGGTTGTAGGTCCCTGCTGCTCAGCAGCTTTACATGCTGCTTTTCTAGGATACATCTGCTCTGGAGAAGCCTGTCTGTCAGTCCTGTTTATTTTTAACACTAGAGGACTCACAAATGAAAACAAATTTCACCCAGGAAAGCAAAAGATTACGTTCTTGGTAACAAAGCTGGAAACAGGATTACCAAGAAAAAAGTAAAAATCTATAGAGCTACAAATAATCTAAAATTGTATTTAATTGAAAGTAGCATTTTTAACCATCAGAGTGTTTCTCTGCTTCAAGGCAAAGGTCAGCTACAAAGGCAAAATAAATGCCTAAACTTGCATCCTCCCTCTTTAATCCGCCAGAGCTCAGCTCTATAGCTAAATTGCAAAAGCAGGGACCAAGTTTTTCGCCCTCTGAGGCTGCCCAGAGCACTGCTCTCTCCACCCTCCTTTCTCTGCTTTGTGTTCAGGATAGGACCTCTCATCCCCTCTGTTCCCTGGTTTAATAACCACTTCCTGTTTTGGGTTTTTTTTTACTGGATAAGAATGTAGTTGTTACTGATAAATGACTATGACAACACATTTCCAATGCTGGGGTGGGAGGTGGGTGGGGGAAACAAACACAAAAGCAACCAAGGGGATTTAATCATTTGTTGGTCTCATCCCATGACAATTCCTAAGTATCTAATGTTTGTTACAGAGCGGACACAAGCTACCTGAAGCCCACAATCACTGCTTAGCATTACTAATAATACTACTAATTCTGAGTAGCAGCATCAGGCCTGACCCATGGAAGCACAAAAGTTCCCCACTCAGCCCCTGAGGGAAAAAAAATGCCATCTGTGCCATCCTTAAGTAAGTTTTAGCAGGGAACAACCTTATTCCATAGCAATGACTGTCTGCTTACCCCAGACTTTCTGTACACGTTCCCCTCCGCAGTCCAACCTCAGCAAACACTCCTGCCCTCCTTCTCATAGACATGAAGGGTGACCACACACGCAATCTCACCCACAGATTCTCAGCCCTCTTCCTCCAGCTAAACCAAATTATTTCCTCATTTTCTTCTCCAGGCTTATCCTAAGACACCCATTCTCCTTGGTACGCTGGAGTCTCAGTGATGAAGCAGGATTCCAAACAATAAAATACTAGCCAGCACTGTGGAATGTTTGCCAAATTTTTGATAAACTTCCTGGATTTTCTTCCCTCTGTTTCCCCTGATGTGAAAGTAAAGTATTTCTCTGATTTGTTTTGGGAAGGACATAAAAGAAGGACAAATTCATAGCCAAACTTCACATCAAAACACAACTTGGTAGCCAGGTTTTGAAAGAATCACATAGGAGGGATTTCGAGGCTGACATTTTCTCAAAGTCAGATCCCAGGCTTTAGGACCCTTTATTTAGGGCAAAGGTAAAAATCTCTCTTACATAGATAATGTAAAGAAAAGCATTCTGTTTTACAAGGCAAAACATGCATTCTTTCCAATCTCTGCTCTAATTTTCTGACCCTCCAAGCAGCCTTGCAAAATCTGAGATATATATATATAGATATCTATATATCTATATGTATACATATCTCATCAAAGGCATTAACTCCAAATGCCCATCTTTCACCACAGTCATGGATAATACAAAACATATAATAATGGTGCATGAAATAGGAGGGTAAAGGAACTTCTGGGTCATTAAGTTCAGTATCTCATTATCACAGGTATCAAACATCTAACTCCTTTTACTAAATTTATACATTTTTATCTGAAAACTAACTGGCTTCAGGATACAACAGTTTCTTTTGGAAAGCCATTTCAGCATCTCACTTCTCCTGTAGTTCTAGTGCAAGTTTATCCAAGTTCAGTACATAACCTTTAATTCCAGTGACAACATCTTAGTTTAGTTTAAATAGCTTTTTAATTCCCCGGCATTTCAAACCTTTTTTCCCCAATACAGGAACAGAGATAAATCATATTTCCTTTCAGGCTTTGTTTTTTCTTCTAGGCTAAACAAGATGCATTCTTCCAGTTTCTTCTCCTAAGGCAGACTTTTCCCAATCTGACTTTTTCAATCACCGTAACAATTTTACTGTGGGGTTTTTTTAATTTTTTTTTTTTTGAGTGGGTGTAACTGAAATTAAACATACAGCACGACAGATGAGTCCTCAACATCCTTGTTGTATAATACTGATTTCAGATGAGAACACCACCCAGACAGAACCTAAAACTGTCTTTATTTCATTCATGCCCATTAGCAGTTCACAGCAATCCTACAATCAACTAAAACACCCATTTATTTCTCCTCCTCAGTCATTTCCAACTAATGAGCCACGAGATTCTGAAACAGAATTATCTTATCCTTACTCCCCAAGTACATGACCTTATCTTTGCACCACTAAATTTCATCCTATTTCTGTTATGCCAGTCCTCAAGGTCCTCAGGTTCTCTCTGTAGGAATTTTTTATCTTCTGCTGTATTGACAATGCATCCAGGTATTTTGGTATCAGCAAATTTAATTAACCCTCTCCCACTTTTTGTACAACTACTATTTAAAATATAAGATCTGTCCAAGGACAAATATTTATGGTATTATCACTCAGATTTGTTTTCCTGTGTGCTATTAATATAAAACATTTTACTAAACTCTAAGCACATTTAGAAGCACTGCATTTTCTTTCTTCAACAAATTAGTTATTTTGCCAAATAATAGGTCATGGTTCAATATACGCAGTGTTCTGTAAACTCAAATTGCATCCCATCCTATTTCCGTTTTCAACCTTTCCTTAATTTTTCTTGAAGAATTTATTCAAAAACCTGGTCTACCCCAACGATAGGCTAATAATCCTATAGCTTTTACTTTTTTTAAATAGAAAAAAAGGGATGTACTTTTCTTTGGTTGGGTTTTTGGGGGTTTTTTTGGGGACACAGGATGGGACGGGACACAGGACGGGAAGGGACAGGATGTTTTTTTGCATTCCAACAGGTATCACCCAACTTGATAAGAATTTTAGGGTGGAAGTTATCTCTTACCTTCTACTTCACAATCTCCTCTCACATTTTACTTTCCCTTTAACTGAAGTAATTTCTGTCTACATACACCCCCAATCTCATTAGCTATCCTGCCTTCTCTGAAACTGTCATGATTGAAAATGGAAATTCATTTTCATTTACTTGGTGGAGAAAATAAAAAGTAATTTTGACTGCAATCTTCCCCCTGTACTTGCTTCTCTTCCTGTAATCTGTGTGCAGGGTTAAAGAACCTTTTGACACTTATTTTAGCATTTTTTCAGCCCTATTTTCTAGATATAATGCAATGCTTTTTTTTTAATCTTATCTTATATCTCAAACACCTAAGATACACCTTTGCTCCATTCCTTAAGGTTGCTTTATTTTCCTAATGATCTTGCTACAAGGGTTAGGTTTCAGACTACTCTGCACTTCTAACTGAAAGGAACTCAGAGCATATTTCAGACAAAATCACTGAATATCTTTAAGAAATTACAATTTGTCCTTTTGAAATTAAGAAACAATTACTTCAGTGGTCCACCTATTGATTTTAAACAGAATCAATTTATGATACATCCATTCAAGCTTGATTTCTAGGGCCAGCTATTCTGTAATTCTTACTACATGCTAAAACCATTCTTAAGAGTTTCAGATTTTGCTCATTAAGAAACGCAGCTGCTGAAAAGAAATCTATCAGCTGTTACATACAGAAAACTCTCACTAATTTTAGAAACAATACCAGAATAATAATTAAATTTAATAATGCCATAGTTATAAACAAACAACTTCCAATAGACTAGTGGGGAAAAATAGTTCTACATGTTTGCCTTCAGATGTTACTACTGACATGGTAAAAACTTCTTGTTTCAACCATTCTTTTAACCTAAAAAGTTGTAAATCCTCCAGAACTGATTTCTTGTTCTGTACAAATATTCTTCCTAACCTATTTACGGAGAGATGTGTTGAGGAAGCTTTCTGTAGCTTTCCAAGTACTACGGATATGATCACTATTTATCTACCATTATTAAAAATACTCAAGAAAAACATTATAAAGTGCAGCAAAAGGAAAGAAGGAAAACAAGGAAAGGATTACATATATTCCTGTATATTTTACAGTAAGATTCAAGGAATAACACGCTACTGAACACAAATATGAAAGGTATGGACAGATGAAAACTAGTCAGTGTATGCAGTCATTTTATTGTATTGTTTGGTCTCCTGACATTATCAGAATGAATCATCTGCTTCAGAAAAGGCATGTTCACGACTTCTAGAGAGTTGGCTCATATACCAGAAAGAACACAGCCATATTAGTATGATACTCTGCTTGGGTTAACATAATATCCTACGTCTCTATGAGGTTAATTATGTCTAACAAAGCAATGCATGAATAACAGCTACTCTGCCCCCATAAGTAAGCACTTAGAACGCCTTCAAAAAGAGAATAAATAGAAGGTCCCTGAAAACCAGCTTACAACCTATGTTATTTCCTTGTTATAGCCACGTTTTAAACATCTGAATACTGTTTTGTCTTTTCATCTCCTCTTTGTTATTTGCAACATACAGTACGTAACTGCAAACTGTGTGAGTGTAGTGGGAGAATCTGTTTGCAAGGGTTCTCCCCACTCGAAGTGGCATCCTCTGGCTAATTCAATCGATTTCCCAAAATGCAATCATTTTCAAAATCTACTATTTTACTAAATTATTGTTTAAGAACAAACATTTCAGAACCATCTGAATACAACTGTATTAACAGTCAGACATAAGGTATTTTTAAACACCTGTTCTTTGATATTGATAAGGGAAAATTTAAGAGCTAGAACAAAAGATGGAAAGAAAAAGGAAAAAAAAATGGAGGGAAAAAACATCATTCTGCTCTCCTGATCTTGAAGATGAAACTATTTGTAATCTAACTTCCAGCATTCTGCAACTGCTCTAAAAGTAGTCTCTCACTGACGAGAAAGTGTTCATCCCCTTCCTTATCAAGGTATTGCATCAGCTTGCTTCCCTCCTACTCTTATGACTTGTTCCTATTCATCCATTCACTCCTTGTATGCCTACATATTATTAGGAAGCTCAGTTCAAAGTATTAAGTGTTCAGTTCTTAATAATTATTATTTGAAAATTTTCAAGGCACTTGATTCTGATTGAATTTGGTTAAGCACTTTGTTGCTCATGTATGGTTATAAAATGTTCTTCAATCACTAAAGAAAGCTGATTATGCTTTTTAATTACATATTATTTACATCTTTGAAGAGTGCTGTCCTTTATGAAGGACTTCGTATGTATAAGAGAACAACTCATTATAGGAAGATTTCTAGACCTGATTGAAAGAAGAGATACCGTTCACTGGAACACCTACACCATAACCAGCTGTCAGTACAGTAGACACTTACAAAACTGATGTTCACACATAGTTAGGAGATCCATGATAAAAGGCTGCCTTTGAAAACAAGAGATAGAAGGGAATTCTCTGATAGTTTAAAATACCAATGGACAAAATCTGAAAGTACCAGGTGAACAAAATACTGTAAAGACACCTTCCAGAAAAATAAGTGTATCAGATTACAACAGGGATTTCACTTGAAGATAATGGCATGCATAAACTGAAAGGCATCAGTAACAACCCCACACACGTTATTTTTCTATTTCTTCCTTTATACCTGTATTTCCATCACAACAGTATATGGGCAGTTTTCAGAAAGAAGACATTAAAAACAAGGACATTAAAGTCTAGCTATTTTTAGAGGTATTTCTAGAGATAGGTTTGAAATAACATTGGGTAATGAGACTCCACTGTGGCAGCAGAATGCTCTTTTTGTGCAGAGACAATGAAAATAAGTCATGTCAGTAGAAGAAGTGAAAAACTACATGGAGCAGTAAATAAAGTCTAATACAACAAATCTCATTAGCAGTGGCAAAAATACCTTGTCTAGATTACTGATGGCCAGGTTATTCCGGCTGCCCAAGGAGCTATATATAGAACGAGTTTAGACTAGCTCCAGTGCTTGAAAACATGGTTTAGAAATACCTTTAATTCATCAGTAAGGTTATGATTCACTTTGATTCAAAAATTTGGATATTACAGAGCTTTGCACATCTGGCTACTAAGACTGTTACTTGTAAAGCAGAATCAGATACAGTTCATAGCGCAGCACATCCTTACATTCACTTATGTGAAGGCTGTACAGAACTTTAATATATCCTCGCTCTGAAATCTGCTACAGCAAACAATGCCCATGCAATACTGTAATTATAAAACTATTAAATCATTCAGAAAAAAAAATCTTCAAATAGGCAAGAAGACAGGGAAAGTACATATTCCTCATACTGAATTAAAAAGGGAGTATTTCCATTAACATCTTGCTTTCAAAGATGGCCATCGACCATAAATAGGAAAGATGCTTAGCACTACACAGTGCCTGCACAGTAAGCCCAATGGAAGTTTCCCAGAAGTGTTAAGAATTTTTGCATATAAGAAGAACTGGGTAATAAAGCTTGCTGAAATCACAGGGCTTTCTGCATCAATTATGGATTTACTTTAGTACCGCAGACATACACAGGAGCTTTGGAGAGGATCATATATATCAAGAAATTTAGGACAGACTTAGCAAGTCACAAATATCTACACAATGTAGGATCAAAAATGCTACCAGAAAAGTTCAGCATGGTTTTACTATCCACAGACATTCAAATCTTCCATTCACAGGGACAGCTGTTGTAGCAACTGAGGGTATCCTGCGCTTCACCAAAGAACACAAGGTTTTCATATCCATATACCCAGCATATTCTGACAGGGCTACAAGGCTGCCCATCGGGAGACTTCACACACAGTTAGTCAAATGCACCCTCTGTTTTCCCAATAGGTACTTGAGGCAAGAGGGGAAAAAATTCAGCGGCAAAAAACCCAATCTTTTATTTACGTAGGCATAGTTCTTTAATCAACTCATGTTTGTTTCTTCATACTGCATCAAGTCCATATGACAAAACATTTTGAAATTGCTCATCAAGTTGCTTGTTAAATATTGTACACTCAGAATTACCTTGAATGATTCTGAAATGTTTTGTCTGATTGATTTTTCTTTCCTTCAGATTTACATCTTGTGGTCTATGGCGTTTTAGGTCCAAGGAAGGACAGGGCTTTTCTTTCAGCTGGGACATTTGTAACGTCCTCCTCTGGCACACACTAAGTTATCAGCACATGCTGCAAGTTTTCCCCCAGGCAGAAAACTTCTGAACTGAGGTCTCTGTCCTCCACTCTGCCATTCAATTCCATAAAACTTACAGGAGCTTCATTATCTTTAAAAATCTCTACCTTGCTCAAATGTGGTTAACATCAGTCCACTGATGGAAGAACTTCTGAGTAGAGGCAAGGGCAGAGACAGAAACACACATCACAGAAAATCAGATAAAAACAGTTTCTCTAATACAATCCAAGAGTACTATACCTTGCTAACTCTTGATATAGCAGACCTTCTGCATTCTCATCTTTCCGATGTTTGATGTTTTTTTCTTAGAATTCAAATCTGTGCCGTTATGGTTTACACAAAACCTGTGCCTTTGATCTTAAATAGAAACTATCTTTCTACTCTTTCAAAATGTGGGGGAAAAAACCCCAAACCCAGGGATCATGAAAAAAAGCATCTAACAACAGACAGCAAATAAAAATATTTTAAATTTAGAAACTCAGGAGTTTCTAGCATTTATATTTGTATTTAAATGGTTGCAATTGTAGTATTTATTTTTGAATGCTAAGTAATTCTAGCTAATACCAGACCATGGGATCAAAATCTTGACTGCATACTCCCTCCAGTTGTTCTTCAACCACACTTCTACATCTTAATCACTGGACTAGTTAAACATACATTAAACATACATTAAAACACATGCTGTGACACTGCTGAAGCACAAGGATCCTACAAAAAAGACACTTAAAAGTATTCCATTTAGGGTTTCGTATAGGTAGCTGTTTTTTGCTCTCATGTTCATTCCTGCAAACCGGCATTAACTACCCGAGACAAATAACCTTGCTTTAGCCTCTGTATCTTGGACAAAACCCTCAAGATCAGAAACTTCCATTTAGAATAGCAGGTTTCTATGTAAATGTTTATGTGGCCTGATTTTCCAAAGCATCATACACTCAGAAGTTTCCACTAAAGACAGCCCAAGGACTCACTACTGCCAAGCACCAGGCCGGTTCAGAAACCTACACTTAGTTTCTAGAGATTGCTGAAAATCATATGGCCTAGGCGCCAATATGGGATGATCTTCAGTCATGTTTAACAAATTCTTCTGATACACCTCACTTCTAACATGATCAGTATTACCTGCTAACACCCAGAAGGTGTGGGTTTGACTGAGCAGTGCATAAAGGAACAAAAGTTTCTCAAGGTGAAGAACTAATAAAGCTGGAAGATGGAATTCAGTTCACTTAAGCTGGATGCTTAATTCAAATTCAGGGCTTATGTTCCATGATGAAATCTGGCTTTGAAGGTCTCCAAAATCAGACCATGTCTGCCTAAGTCCTGTCTAAAATGAAGCAGGCAAGATCTTTATTTAAAAATACTCAGAAGCACATACTGTTCCCCAGGAACTTTGCTCCTTATTTTAGGAGGACTACTTACTTAGGCACAAGTGCTGGCACACTAAGGCATTTAGACCTACACCTGCATCAGCAAGTACTACAGCCCTACAGGAACAGAACCAGGTGGTCTGTTGGTGCAGAGACCCCAAAACCTACAGTGTACACAGGTCCAGTATTTTACTGCAGACTGGACTTAGTCTGATTCTCTGAACTGGAAAACTAACCACACATGGTGCAAAGCCACCACTGCAAAAACCAGTCCTGAGTTTGGATCCATTATGAGTTGTTGCTCATGCAGTACTATGCCTGGAACAGATCTTCCAAATGAGCTTCCTCCAAAAGTCATCTAGTTCACATGCACCAAACCAACCAACGTATGGTAAGCAGTGAGAATTGGGGGCTTTGCTCCTAAACTACACTATTGCTCTGAACCACAGTACTAATGTAGACACAGGCTAAGTAAATCTCAGGACCTCACTTATGGCTTCCATCCCTCCCTCCTCTCTTCTTTGTTTCTGGATGGAAATCAGAGTTATTAGCAGCACCTTTCTTCTCCATCTCACTGACTGGTATTGCAAAGCTGTTTTAGGAACTGAGTATCTCCAAAATATGATTAACCTCTGCCAGCTATGACTGACCTGGGCAAACAACTTCAAAAGTACATTGTGCTGGAGTGACAGAGAGAATGACCTCTTACAGATCATTTTTGAAAAACCCAGTTATTTACAACCACTGACTTTCCCATATTGCTGCCTTTGGAGCTATGCCCTCATCCTTAATGTCCTCAATACTGAAACCTTTAAGAGAAGACCTTAGTTGCATATTTATTTATTTTGAAATCTTGAAACGCAGTAGCCAATTGTTTGAAATAGAAATGTGCATGTTATCAGCCTATTATAATAACGAACTGCAAAAAGTGGCCAGGATGTGAACATTTGAAAACTGTGTAGAAAGAACACAAAATGAAATTTTACAGAAACCTTTATAAGCGCACCTACTGCACGGAATGCAATACTATATATCTGTACATCATTTATACCTTCCCAGTTTTTTTCTGCAGTACTGCCATCCTACCAATTACAGCTTATTTCTTCAACTGTCTCTCACTAGCTGTAAGACCAAAAGGGTTTCGCTTAATTGAGCTTCTTCCTTCCCATGAAATACTGATTATTTTTTTTCCTCACAAGTAACATATCAATAGTAGGTGAACATCAGTGATGTTCAGGCTGCTATGAACTGCTCCTTCTTCACAAGGGTAGTATTTCAGTCACTGCACCTGTAGCACGTAGGTATACAACGCACAGTCAGAAATTCCATTTACAACTATCATAGTCACATCGATACAGAGAACACCAAATCCTTCGAGAAAAAGGTGAAAAAGACAAAGTTACATAGTAAAGCATCTAAAAGTTTCCATATGCCAAAACAAACATTTCTAATGTAGTCTCAATTCACCCCCTTGTTGCTCACACTTTCTGAAAGCAAGACAAGATTTACATAAATGCATATTATTATATGAGTTTTAACTAAAATGGGCAGAATGCTCAGAATTCCTTTAATACTTTCAGGAAAACTATTAATATGTTCATTTACCTGCTCATTACTGCAGGACTGAGGAAAGTAATCTATATTCTGGGAGAACAGAGCCTAAGATAGGTGATGGGTAACCCAGCAAGCCTGTCTTGCAATGACCGCATCATCAACAACTCTTGCCATATGAATATGGTTATTTCAGATGTTCAGAGAGGACCGGAAGTTGGGTGTTTTAACTGATTTGTGTCCAGAAATTACCTATCAACCCCTTTATCTCCCAGCCTGCTAATAAGAAATGCGTCCTGGCTGTGTCTTCATTCGTTTTCCTCCTAAGTGAACTCTGAAGCTGTAAATAGTAACTCTACCAGTAGGCCGAGGCCATGTTTCCTCCAAATATTCCTCATGAGGACCT
Organism: Eurypyga helias; assembly: GCF_000690775.1. Taxonomy (NCBI): domain Eukaryota; kingdom Metazoa; phylum Chordata; class Aves; order Eurypygiformes; family Eurypygidae; genus Eurypyga; species Eurypyga helias. The sequence goes on from NW_010233732.1 coordinate 25,925, forward strand.
AAGACGGTCCTTGTTCTGCAGTAAAGTGACAAAACTGACAACCTCGATATCGCCCCAACTGGCAACCAATATAAGGGAATGAGGAGGCACGTTCCAAAAAAAGTTGCCCCCTTTTGCTGCAGGGAGTGAATGAAAAGCGCCATCTCCAGCTCTTCCCCATCCTTTAGTTCATGAAACCATTCTTCCCTCTCAGAGTGACACCTTCCAGTCAGTAGCAATCTCACAGTCCTGAAAATTAACCAGTCCAGATGTAACAAAGAAAATAACCACAGAGATTCTAAGAAGAGAAAGAAATTTAAGGCTGGGATGTCAGCTAACATAAGCCAGGAAATTTAAAAAGGAAATTGAAATTTCAGCGTAAGACAGACATTTTTGGCACAGATATTGCATGATTTTCTTTTGAGTATTGTCAGTCAAGATTCTCATGCCTGGGACTACACCTTCACAGTACATTCCAAATATACACAACATGCAGAGATGCTTTGAAATTTGATGATATTTGCATTTGGACTGACATCTTCTTGTAATATATTTGACACTGAGCACTTCTGTAACAAAGAACTGAGACGATTTCAACCCAAGTCTTTTCCAAAGAATAACGGGCAGCTACACATGAATGAATTAGCGAACAGTTTGCTACAGCAATGAATGCCTCTGAAAACAGCAAGTTTGCAGGCACCAGATGGAAAAAGAACATTATTGCAATTCCTGCATCCCATTGTGTAACAGCCAACAGCGCCGTTAACGCTTTCTGGTGATTTCTAAGCTTTTTAATGTGCTTTCCTTTGAAGGTGATTTTTTTTTCCCCCCTGTCAGTCTGCAAGCTAGGTTCAGCTGTCTGGGAAAGAAATTCTATTGGCAAGATATCAAATAGGGAAAAACACAAAATACAGATGGAAATAAATACTAATGACCGTATTACAGAAAATCACTAGATGAACACAAAGCTTACTTTATAAAATATGACCTATAACCTACAGCACAAGTATTTCACCTCTTACAAGCCACCGTTTTCTCTCTTCTGTGCTACAGCTGTCTGTCTTTCTGCATCCTAGTTTATCACTTGTCCCACAGAAATGTCAATCTCATGATACCAAGGAGGTTTTTATCCCTTATTGTTTTCATTTTCAGAACAGAAAAGATCGTATTTAGCATCTGACAATATGTCTTCCTCCAGAATACAGAGAAAAATGGTAAAAGGTGTTTGAGTCAATTCAAATTCTCATTGCTACCACCACAGATCACCATGAGAAAGCTACTCATTGAGCAAAATACTCCCAGCTACAGACATCCTTTTATGCTAAGCAGTATATTTTCCTGTCCCCAAACATACATGAACATTTAGACAATGTTCCCTTTGCTTAGAATGTGCTTTCAGTATCTTGTACACAGTAGAAGTGAGAGTGTCTTATTTAAATTGTCAATAAGCATGTCTAAGCAACGTCTGAACTAGCCGCTGGCAAACCAAGGCAGAAGGATTACACAACATTAACATGCTGAATTCAAGTTATATATTAAAGCTATATTGTCTCGCTTAGTCAGGAAAACACCTGTATCATACAAATTTACAGAACCAAATTAATTTGTGATGTAAACAAGAAGAGTAATTTTGAAATTGGGGCAGTTCTAATCACATTACTACCAAACTTTAACACTCTGGTTTGGTAGTATCATGTTGAGTACCAGTCCACTATGAAAAAAGTCTTACCTTCACAGCTACATTTTTAAAGGACATAAACTAAAACTTGACTCCTAAAAGGTAAGAAAGCAGTATCTTCTTGTGGTGTGTTTGTCTGTATGAGGAAAGGTAAGTTATTGTTCTTGCTGACAACAAAGTACCTCTTGACTCCAGAATATATTTTCTTGCAGCAGGAGTTCCTAAATCTCAATCAACTTCAATGGGATTTAGTTATATCTAGGAAGGACTAGACCTCAAAATGACACACTGATTACACAGTATAAATCTATAACGTCCTCAAGGAACTCCGCATTCCGGCCTCAAGAAGAAAGCTAAATCACTGTTTTTACAATACTAACATAAAACCAGCAGTGGCTGCTTTTTAATTAGTAAGTCTAACAAATACGATTGTAAGTACAGACAGACTTAACATGCAGAAGAAAATGGTACGACTGCATCTTCTTCCGGAGTAGGAAATAACAGCTCTTTGTAACACAGGGGAGAAAAGGACTGTTTCATGCACCTTGAGAGTGACCCATGCACACCGTTCAGAGACAATAATGGCTGGATGGTGTTGGGGAGGAAACAAAACCCACAGTTAGACCTCACAGCTAAAAGGACAGTGATAACAAATTTTCTACAAAGCAGCAGCATCTGGAAGATTGGCCTTTTCGCCTGGTTCTCGGAAGCCACTGCTCACTCCAAGGCCCTAAATTTGCAATATTCACTCCAAGCCAACATGACCTATCTGTTGCAGGCGAATAAACCAAACACACTGAAAGATGAATCACAAAACGCTGCTACAAAATACAGGCACTAGGCCAAAATAAGAGTATTGCTCCAATAGAAATGAGCATTGTCCCTAGAAAATTAGAGCATAATACTGTACCAGTACAATTTAATTGAAAAGAAACAAAGGAAGGCATATATGTGGGACCAGCAATTTTGAGGTTTACCATAAAAAGTAAAATGCTAACAATTGACTAGATTGTGATTTTGTTTCCTTTGTGGTAAAACAGTATTGACAAATACTATAGTGTCATGTTTCTCGTTTGTGAGCTAATGTCATGAACATTTGAAGAATACAGTCTGGACAAAAAAAGACAATGCTCTGCCCGGAGTCAGGGCAGTGCATCATCAGACTGCCCCTGGAGCAGTGAAACACTGAAATTATGGCTAGGGTGTTGCAATCCCCCTCAGGACTCCCCTGCCACTCTGGGAAGGAGCAAACTAATCCTTACCTGGCACAGCCCGTACCGCCTAACGTGCTGGTGCAGCAATGCCACCCAGAATGCTGGGAGCAAGGCTCATTCTTCTTCACTCCCTCCATCCCTACTTGCCACCTTCATTAACTTAAGAGCATAGGTATGGGCACAGAACGGAAGCATACTTTAAAACCCAGGCTTCCAAAATCCTATCCATGATTCAGGAGGCTCGCTTATATCTCCATACCCTACACCGGCCAAAACAAATTATAATTCTCTATCAACTAGTTTTTAAAGTATTTCTGTTTCACCAAAAATCCTTTACCTTCCTAAGGCCAGATTATGCCAAACACACATGAAGAATTGCTTTTAGGAATGCAAGCATGTTAACATTAATCTTCTATTACATTTAACATCACTGCCAGTTTCAATGTGCCTGGTTGGAGCATTATCCTTTTGCATATCCCAGGGATTAATCAGTTCTGAACAGCTACCACCAATACGCATCATGTGTTCTACTGAATCCTAAAGTGTATAGTTTTAATATGAAAACACACGTCATTTAGGGATAAATCAAACTGTGCAAGTATAATTCAGAGTAACGCATGTGGGTCTTCTACGCATTCCAGTGAGCTTTTAACCACATGCCTGTCCCCATTTCTGAGTTGTACTGAGTGAAAACACTGCAGTGTACAGTCTCTTTCAACCCATGAACAATTTGGTTGAGAGGTTTAACTGGGGAAGTGTTTGCTGTCTACTTGCTTGTATGTGATGAAGAATCATTGTGTCCTACTGACATGCACCCTGCCCCAAACTCTTCATTCCCATTATCCCCAAATACAGCACTGCTTACGAAATGCCACAATGGCACTGTATCACAACACACACTAGTTTTAATATATTAAATAACATAATGGGATGCCACAGTGTAAGCAGCGTCAATATGCCCATGATTTCAGTGTATTTACCACTTACAGTAGCTCAATTTGAACTTTTTTCTGAGGGAAAAAAAAAGGCGGGGGTGGGGGGTGAACACTGGAAAAACAAACCACTGTATTTGAATATTTTTATTTTTAAATAGTAGCACAACAAGAAATACCTAATCTTGTAACAGTTTTTCCTATTAAGACTAGTACAGTAATATTTTATAATGAAAACTAAACACCAGATTTTAATTTCTCACAAGCCCTTCCACTGGTAAAACTGCAAAGTTGGAACCTTTGCATGCTTTGCCAGGGTATCAAGGCATGTCAGGCACGTGGCTATCAAAACATTTGATGCCAAAGTCACTAAGCCGTGTAAAAAAAGACATTACCCTAGCAAAATTCAGGGGGGAAACACACAGCCCAGGTAGGTAAACGATCTGAATGTGTAGCCTACGTGTCGCTGATACTTCTGCTATATATGCAATTACACACAGCTGTAAGGTAAATTAGTCAGCATAATTTACAGGTCTAGGACAACTGCTGCTGAAGTCCAGTCTGGCACCATTTTTAAAAATTATTTTTTATAATCTCACAGTAATAACTTTAAAGGCACACATGAAAAAGGACAGACTGGTCATTTATAATATGAAATCACACTTTAAAATTATTTAATTACATTTTAACCTAAAAAATTTTAAAGACTCCAGTCTGGATTTCCCACCTCCCCACCTCCCCAAAATGTGCTAAAACCACCCATACAAGTTTTTCAAAACAACTTTCTAGATGTCATGAAAAAATGCACTAAATAGAAACAAAATAACAGTACTTTTTAGTACCAATCATACAGGATCACTGGGCCAAACGAGGGACCTTATAAATAATTTGTCAGTGGTATTACTGGTCTCTCAAAGTTGAGATTCTGGAAAAAGTGCCTTCACTTACCATAGTCTCAGTGTGTGCTTCATAGGAAATGGAGGTTTATTTATTGCAGAAGGAAGACATTCTGCCGGGGTTACGCCATGCCTACAACCACGGTAGCTCTGACTGACAGCTGAATTGTCACATTAAATTACCAAATCTGAACTACAGCATCTTTTCCTGTGTTTGATGTAGCATTTATTTGCTAATATTAAGCAACAACTCTGAATTCTAAGATAGCGGTTAAAAAGTTGAGATTACTCTACACTAACGATGAAACTAAAAAGAAAACATTTTAGGAGGTCATACAATGTGCTTCTTCAGTTCTCCCAAAAGCTTCATAATTAGTTTATATATTTGCTTTGATATAATTTATAAGGTTTGTGAAAACTTATTAAGCACATACTACTGGATAAAACAGAACAGCAATCAAAGAGCGTATAAGATAGAGAATTAAGATCAGAGTCCCACCACCCACAACGATAGTCAAGCCAACAGCACATCATCAAAGCTGCTGAAAACTAAATGTAACTACTGTTAACAAGATTTGCCAGGATACGAAAGTGACACACAGAAAATTATCTACAAAGGTCTCTTGTGTGGGAGACAAAAAACTTCCCATGTCTCCAGAACTTTACAGAAATAGAAGCATTTAGCCTCCTCCATGCAGACTGAGACAACCCATCAATGAAGAAGGCCAGAAGAAGGACACATCTGGGATTCAAATGACTTCTGTCACCACAGCATTCTTTCTTTATTGAGGTTTTTCCAGCTCAAGGAAGGGGTGTGATGCCTACACCGAAGTTTCTTCCAGCCTTGATATTTCTAAACAATGTCGCTCTTTTGCCAAGCCTTTTCGTGTAGAACACAGCTAATAAAATCCACACCAGAGTATTTTCTTGTGGTTTAATAAATCCTAATTCCATTTTCAGATTAATACATTTTTAAGCAAAATCACAAGCATCTTCACTGCATTATGCAACACACTTCAGATATCCTTAGAATAAGTGGTTGCCTGATTTATTTTTTACAGGTTTCCATGAACAATTTGGGTTTCCTTTCTGTGACCTGACATTTGAAAATGTTTCTGGTCATATGCTGGACAATGAAGCATTAAGGCAATTTGGAAGATAGGGCCAAACACTGGCCTGGCTAACACAGAATTGTGGGGCACAAACATGTACTGTGGCACAGCTAAGGGTGACCAGCAACATTCTGGTCAGCAGCACCAAAGGAGAGCTGACTCCCACGAGACCTAATGGAATTGGGATAGGAAGCCAAGAGTGATAAAAAGGGTCTGAGCAGATCAGAGACAAACTGAAATACTTCCTACCAAAGCCACTAAAGCTTCCCACATGAGTACTCTGAGGGACCATATTTGGAGTTGAATACAGATGCAGTGTGATTTACTTCCCGTTTTAGAGCAACAGGGAAACTGTGGAAAAGACTATGGGTAAAATCACCTGTTTCTGAGCAATTGCACTGCTTTTAAGCTCAAATCGTTCATTTCAAAATGTTTTAGGTGAGTATGCAATACTTGATTTTATCTCTCTTTACTAAGGTCCTTAATTATTTTTTGCAGTGAGTGCCGGATTCCATTAAATGTATTTACATTTTTCTCCTTAAGTACTGTTTGCTGCATTTTCAATTAACATTTTTTAACCATCCAACAAATACTGTGGTTATGCAAATGTTTACACTGAGTTCATCTTATTTACTTTTTCACCAAAAAAAAAGTTGTTCTTAATTCTAAAAATATTGGATTTGTTTAGAGAAAAAATGATTAATAATTACTAAGAATTGTAATTTTCTGGTTGTTATAAGTTGAACAGCAAATCACATGGTATTATGAAGTTTAAGAAACATGTCAGGCTCATTCCCACGTCCTCCATCAGGCAGATCTTCACTAACACTAATGAACATCTGCCAGCAAAGGTGGAGTCCACGTAAAAGTAAATACATAACATGTTTGTGAAGCTCAATGCTCATTTTCCAAAGGCAACATCAGGTATTAACAGACCTTCACCATTCCCAACCTGCCCACTCCTTCATAAAGTAGCAAGGGCTGTAGCTTCAGAAATGGTTCCACGCTGACTCACTTCTTCTGCAATACCCAGAAGAGCTGAGACAAACCACACACAGAGAATTATTACTCCAAGTTATTGCTTCCCTTGAGCTATTTGAATAGCAAACAAAATGAATGCATAAATTGAATCCAGATTTTCCTACTTTAAGAATATGAGCTCTTTGAGGGAGGAGGATTATCTTAATTTTTAATTTTTGTACAATTTTTTTCACCTGATCAACAATTCACATAATAAACGCAATTGTTCTGTCCTTGCTGAAAATGTGTCTACATAGCACTTAACAAAAGATGGAGTTGGATACAACTGATGGTAAATACTAAAAGCCATAATGAAGGGCATTATTTTTGAGCAGTTGGCTACTTGGGCTCATAATAAAGTAAGTTAAATGGGACTTTGTAGCATTTGTATAGTTTCAGTCATAGCAAGGAAAAAAACCATTGTGTTCACTGTCAAGATACCAGTGCCACAGTATCCCTCAAAACCAAGCCTAGGTTAATTTCATCACATTTACTACCTCCCACAGCTGATGATCATTGCATCTAGTCTCTGTGAAGAGCTTGTGATGAAGAACTTACATGAATCTCATTTATAAACTTGGGTAATACAAGCTTGTCAATATAGAAATATTTGAAACACATTTCCACATATAAAATAAGTTATACAAAAGAAGACACAATTCCATGTTCATTGTTACAGACCCTGACAGATCATTTGGCAGGACAGACTTGACTTGGATCAAGAAAGAACATACACTGAAGACTGTTGTTCAATTAGCTAGAACACAGTGTGGTGGTTATACAAGATTTCTGCTGTCTGCAGAAAAGTATAAATGACACTCATCTGGCATAAAGTTAGGACAGCACAGAAAAACAACTGATTTCATAAAAAATTAACCATAACAAAACTGAAACTTTACAATTTTCAAATGGCACTGCATGTTTGTATCAATTCTTTGTTTTGTATCTCATGCTATTTATTCTATTGGGAGATACTCTAAAACATTTATGATCTGTTCAGCTCATATCCTACGGACTGAGTGTGATCTTACTTGTTACAAGGGTGTCCTCCACAAACTCAGTCAAAAGTTTGTTTTTATGGTTAGTCACAATGCTGTTAGTAATATCCGTTTACTAATCTGGGCGTTAAAACAAACATCTTGATTAAACTAAATCCACAGAAATCAGAGAACAGTATTCCAGATAAACATTTTCAATCCTTTCCTAGTAAGATGGCAAATGGAAAGATAGGGTCTGCATAAAACAGGATGCCCAGGCACCCGGTCAGATAAACAGCTTGACAACTCAGCTACTGCCAAGTACAAACAGCAGAACTTTCTAAAACTGCTCCAAGTACGTACCAGCATTAAGCATACCTGTCTCCAGATACCTTGCCTGTATAGCGTCAGTGCATCTATGTGGGCATAAACCCTTTCTTACATTTACCTTCACCTAAACTTGTGTTAAGGGTCATTTCAATATAAAGAATAAAACCCAACTCATGACACTCATACTGTATCCACTTAAAGCCGTGAGCCTTCTCACACCTTCAACACCCTTTACGGTCGTCATACGAGCTACTGCCTTCGACAGGTCAGGAACTGGGAAAAGTGCATCTGGAAACCAGCAGATACCAAAGGTCCTCTGTCATGTGAAAGGCTAAGAAGGAGACAGCCTGAATTCTACAGGCTTGACAATGAGCTGAAGAAACCATCAATTAACTATTATATGCATGGCAGAAGCTTTCAAGTTCCAGCAAATGGAAAACCTGCTTCATACTAAGTGGCATGCCAACTTCCTGCAGTACAGCCTGGTAGTTTCCAAACCCGTTCTTAGCTTCTGCTGTATTCCTGCCTGTCCTACAGATCAGGCTGCCTCCCATTACAGCAACTTTCAATCAGCTGATTCTTAGTTATCTATCACAGAGTGGATCACAGAATGGTTTGCGTTGGA
>NW_010233733.1:0-12589 GCF_000690775.1 Eurypyga helias
CTATGATTCTATGATTCTATAAGAGTTATGTTGTCCTGAGCAGTTATGTAAAAAGATCATTTACATAAATGTAACAAGGAGAAAAAAAAGGAATTAATACTGCAATATTTAGTTTCACAAGAGTTATCTTTACAGTTTTGTCACATTTCTTTCTATATTAAGGAAGGTGTAAGACTTTGCAGACAGCTAGCAGACTGCACAAGGAAGTTCGAGTTTTAAAAAAATCATTACTAATCAGACATTTGGATGCCACTTATTAGAAAAACAATTTCCCAGCACGTGGGTTGTTCCTGCATTGTTGCAGTACGTATTGTAGCAAAGTACCATCTACCTACTGTCCATACTGTAGGTATACTTGCCCCTTCTAAAGCAAAGGCTGATCATGCACTTACCCATGGCCACAAAACATCACTTGTTTGGAACCAGGCTGCTCTCTCCTTAATGTTTGCCACCATGGTTTGTGCATATAGATGGATGTTATCATCTGTAACAGGGAGACTCATGTCTGGATAAATACCATCTTTCGGTGGATCTGGGAAAGATGCAATTCCATTCCAATAAAATCCTGATCTAAATAGAAGAAAAAAGCAATAGGATTTATTCCACTGGGAAAAAAAACACATCAAAAGGTGGTGGGTAAAAATGCAGACACACAGGAAATCAGAAGCAAAAAAAATCAGTTTATATTCACTGCTAGTATTTTGGTTTTAGTGTTTATTTGGGGGTGGAGGCAGGGCGAACGTTGTCCACTTTTCTTTTTGCACTGTGCAACTTTCCAAGACCCTGCTGCTTGTTGGCATAGAACAAAGAAATCATAGGACAGAACAACAAGATTTTTAACAATGAGCATGTTTCCCCAAGTAGACTGTTTACAAAAAAGTATTTTACTGAATAAGCCAGTGAGCAAAATAAAGTTTTCAAAAGCTCTTGGATTTTTTTTTTCCCCACAAAGTAAATGGAAAATTTTTGTCACTTTAGTTTATGCACAGATAATATACACAATTTCAGCCCAATATAATGCTGAAAATCTCCTATAGAAAAATCAACTAGCAATAGCCAAGTCCATACTGAGTTTTCTGGAGTTTTAAATCTTAACTTCCCAGGCAGGGAAACAAAAACCCAGTCCTGCTTTGGACATTTTGTGTTTACATCAACTGATTTGTTTTACATTTTTATTCTACATTTTTTTATAAAGATTGACATGACATATATATGTAGATGAAAGCAGTACCTGTGTTCTAAGACTCCTGGTGCTAGAAAACATTATTTTTAAAGTCTGTTAATATTTTGAAGTATTTTTAATGCACATCAAGAGTGTCACTTTTGAGCATTCAGTTATTAGGTACTGAGAAAACTTCATGTACTATGGTGAGCAGCTGGGGATGCTTAATAATCCTGACTCAGATCTATGGAGTCTAGACATCTCCTTGACCTACCGCTGGTCAGGAGAAAGCAGTAGAATGCTGTTGAAAGAAAACAGCCAAAGAAAATGCTTAAACTCCAAGAATATAAACTCTCCTAAGTGATCAATATTTCTGCCTTCCCAATACTTGAGAAATCTTCAGACCTGTTTGAGAAAGGTATTTGTGGTGGGGTACAGTAGCTGTACTGATCCATAACATGGGTGAAGATCTCCTGTCTGTCAGATAAGGAAGGAGAGCCTTGCCATACAAACTGAAGCTTCTGGAAAACAAAAAAGGTAAGAAACCATTACCCCTGATGAAAAGTGAGGTCACATACTATATACAGGAGGCTTAAGTGCTGCATCTACTCAAATTGGTGGAGAGAGCAGGCAGCACACTGCCAGCATACTGCTGAAATCCGGATGTAAGCCTGGCTTATCGCAGGTAGTACACCTCACTTCTTTCAGTGCAAGTTGAACACCTTTAAGGTAGGAAAGGACCAGATGCCATCTGGATGGTACTGTAGACAGTGGGAATCGATGTTTAATCAACTGAAACAGAATTTTTACAGTCTTGGAAGCCTTCACACTGTCAAGTGCCAGAAAAAGAAATAGACGGGAAAGGACTGTCAAAAGCTCATAAAAGATTTTAGCAGACAGGAAGTACGGCAATTCACTGCAAACATAAGGTCCTGGCTCCAGCAAATTTCAACAGGAATTCCGTTGTCTTATTCAGAGATGCTTGAGTTTCACCCAAGATTCATAAAAACTGCCTAATTTCAAGCTCATACTAGCAAAAGCCCCTTATTTTCACATAATTTAGTGTGTAAAACTGATCACAGATCAAGATCCAATATTTTGATATGAAATGAAAACCATTTACTGCTTATGGGACACTGCGCAAGGGAGGACAGAACACAAAACAAAAACCAAATTCAGAAATAAAATTAACTGCCACCAAAACTGACCTAGCATTATCACTTTTACAGGCACAATTAAACATTTCAAGTGTGAAAACCACCATGCCCAGACCTACACACTACACTGTAAAGCAGTCTATATAAACACCTACATATCTAAAATTTTCTCAGGGAAAGCTGAAACCCATTCTAGATGTCTCTAGTTCCAACACTCCTAATTCAATGCCATTTTATGCCTTGGCCAACTGCCCACATTTTTTGCCTGCTTCAGGCTAAGACTATACTTCACCCTTGACCAGGAGTCATAAAGACATTACCTGACATTAACATTATATCTTCTTGCACAGACGAGAAAGATGCTTATCTTAATGTCATGGTTAAGATTACCGTAAGTAGAGGCTGGCAATGGGTATTTTTACCTTGTTTTTCTGCATATCAGCCTTCAGATCATAGTCAATCCGAGAAATAAGATGGGCATTAAAACCAGCCATAGCAAAAATAGTTGGTGTCGTAGCTGAAGCTCCAAAAGGATCAACGTGCCAAGAAAACAGAGGTCTGACCCCAAAAGTTTCATATAAAAATCCATGGCCTTCTGCAAAGTAAAATTTCTTTACATTAGGAACACTTTTACAAGTTAATTTTATAAATTTAATAGGCATATAGTATTACAGATAAGGACTTAAAGGACAGCTCTTTGTTGCTGTTTTCCAAAGCATTTAAAGTTCCAGAAATTTAATGATTCACAGCAGTTAGTTTCACACTGATAATATTTATTATGCTGTGCCAAGTATAACTTATTAACATCATAGAAGATGAATAAGAGAAAGGAATTATGTTAGAGACAGGCCTGGGAAAAAGTACTTAGATACAGATTAGGTTAAGGCTAATAGCCAGGTTGGAGTCTGCATGAAAACAACAAGCAGGGGTTTAGTTGGTGTTTGCTCAATCATACCACCCATTCTCAGAAAACTTCAGCCTCATATGAATGACAAAGGGCTGGGGAAGCCATCCAGTAAACAAAACTAATATGAACATGAACCTCAATTGTTAAAAAAAAAAAAAAAAGCCAAAGGTTGGTATCAATCTTGACACAAAATGTTATTTACAACCAAGGTTATTAATTATGTATTGAAATGAGTTTCAAAAACAGAAACCCCCCAAGCCAGAAAGACAATAGAATAAACTCAGACAAACCATTTAAACAAAAGTAACAACCAAGTAAGCAGTAGATTTTATTAAGAACTCCAGTATATCGCACTAGGATTCTCATCATCATCACAAAACCCCCCCAAAAAACCTAGGTCTTAATTTCATAGTTCTGGAATTGTGCTCAGAAGTATTTGAAAATACAATCATATCTTCCCCATGTTGGACTAACTCCATTCCCAATTTTAGTATCACATTTGAATAACTAAGGTTCCAAGGCATTCTCTTTCCACTTCATCTTTTCCATGGCTAAGGTCATCTCTAGTGAAAATATTCACAAACAGTGTATTTCTTTTATCTTTATTTATCTTCTGACTGAAGCACAGTTTAGGCAGAGTTTGCTAGGGTCTTCCAAAACACAGCTGGCTGGACAGGACAAGACATGAAATGTAGACCCCAAATGTCCACACTGTCTTTGTCTTCTCAAGATGAAGACAAACAGTGCAAGAATGTATTTTGTTTGTATGTACTCAAACTGAGTAAAGTGCTTTCAGGAAAAATAAAAGGGGATTTTAAAATATATTAATATTTTTGTTCATGCTGAATAAATTACCAAAGTAGAATTTTCTCTAAAAAAAATAGTGTTTATACTCAGAATGAAATATTAAATGAGAAAGAATGTTTTTTGCAGCTAACTCCAATGAAAGAAAAAGCTGTGCTTGCATTTAACAAAAGGACTCTTCAGTCAGTATTTTCTTTGGAGAAGTCCTGGGCTCGGTGTACTAAGCCCATATAACAACCTCTAAACACAGGAGTCAGATAAGAAACAAAAATAATGTTCATCCCCTCTCCTCCTCTTGGCCAGAGCATGATGTGGTGACTCACTGAGATGCAAAAGCAGCTGCTACCCCGGCGCTCCTGATAAGCACTGACAAGCAAGGAACAAGGCCAGTGGTGCTGTGCAGTCAGATTCAGCAGATAAAAGTGTTCTCTGACCCTTTACTCTCCCATGCAGAAAGCTGCTTAGGGTTTAGCCCTGAAATGGGCAAGGTTTCTATCAGCCCTGCCAGTCAGTTGGTACTAATACATCCCCTCCTGCCCCAGAATCCATGCTACTCCCTCATGGCATATTATGGGCATCTACAGCATATTGGTGGCATGATTTATCCTGGTTCTTTTTTTATGAACCAGATGGAGATAAACCTAAATACTAAAAGGCTGTCGTAAACCTTCAGATGCAGAGGTGTAACATACAAATGGCTGGAAGCAGAATCTAGAAGACTAAAATGGGAAATAGAAATAGGTGCCTATTTCCCTGAAATGCACTAACAGAGGCTGCTGATCATGATTACAAATGGGGGTTTCTTCATCAGATAAATCCTTCAACCAAGTTCAGATGACCCCAGTGACATTTTATGGCCCATGTTCTGCAAAAGACTTTGCCTAAACAATACAACCATCCCACATTCTGAATTGCTACAAAACAGCTATTTTCTTGCAAAGCGTTTCATATCCTCAATTTCACCACAACCATCTTCCCAGGAGCTTAAGCTCTCAAACACAAAAAAAAAGGCCTCTGCTCCAAAGGAGTTTATAACTGACAATGATTAACTGAGTCTGCTTACTGCAGAACTGTTGTGTTAGGATTTTTTTATAAAAAGGATTTTTATATAAGTAACCCACCAGCAAGTAAAAAATACAAGATGCTTTAATCAGTTCTTAAAGAGTAAGAAAACAGCAATCTTGGGGTGGAGAAATGAAAAACAAACAAAACCCCCAAGGTCATAACAATGAAAAATAAAAGTTAAATGCAAATATGCATACCCGTCAACTGTAAAATTTGATCATCAATTAGTGTCACAGCTTCATCATGCATCACTTGCCCTCCAATGACAAATTCCAATCGTCCCTCCTGAAGCAATTGATGGACCTATGATATTGAAATCAAGACACGGAACATGAAAATCATTTCAGTCTTATCCAAAAAGGCTGCAAATTCATTTCAGATCACAGCACATAACCAAGACAGAACGCTTGTCAAGAAGGCATCCAGGACAAAAGTGGGATAAAAGGCTGTCTGTACTGAGTGCTATCAAAAGGAGAAGAAGGGGAAAAAAGCATACTCATGTGCTGCACAGTGCATTGGTTTATCCAGCTTACATTGAAAGCAGGTAGCAGGCACAAAGGATGCACTGCCAGGCAGACCCTGGCCTTCCACTGCTTGTCAGTAGGGCTGTTGCTGTGTTTTTATACCACCGAAACACCAGACTTCTCCCCATACACAGCACTGGCAGCAGCCTAGAATCCTGCCTCAAGGCAACCAGAGCTGGAGGATTAAAACAGAAGATACTAGTGGTTCTCCCAGTCTTCCTCCTGATGCATCAGTCTTGGCTTAGGGAAAACACTGGGTGCCAGGATGATAGAGCAATATGCAACCAGCAATGGCCAGGCTCCCAGAGTTTCCTTCAGTCTACTACCTTGGTAACACTTTGGAGACTGGTATCTGCAGGGTCCAGGAGGGAGACATGTGCCGCCACACCGTGGCCACAAACACATCCCTTCTCCTCTGTATGCACCTATCTTGCCTTCAGAGCATGGACAAGTTGTATAACTTGTTAGAGGCAGAATACTTTATTAAGAAACAGTCATTCCACATATAGCAGGTTTGTCTGCCTGATAAACCCACTGCTAACCTTTGTTTCTGATCTCTTTCTCCTAGTCTAAAAATTGTCAATATATTATGACCTGTTCAACTGTTCAAGGTTTTTCGGGGGGTTTTTTTTGGAGAGTTTTGTGGATTTGTTTGGTTTGGTTGGGTTTTTGTTTTAAATTTCAGCCACTCGAATGAAGTATGCTGACAAGTACAAATTTCAGCAAACGTGCCAGAAGAAGAGAGAGTGGTGTCTGAAGGGAGAGAGTAGTACTTTGTGTCCCTTTCCAGAAGTGTTGGGGAGTCTTCTATTTTTGCTATGGTTACTTCACTACCTAGAACTTCAAAGATACCTCAAACTTTCAACAAAGAAAGTTTATATAAATATGTATTTTAATCTCCACCCTTTTTTTTTCTTTATTTTAAATCTGTCATGTAGAATGCCAATTCCAGAGCTATTATGTTTATTTCCCCAGGAACCTTCAGTGAATGCCCCTGTGTCTGCTCAGATATGATGCCAGATTGTCAATTTTGATTATAATCATTTCTTTCGTTCACAATGTTGTGAAAACGCTTCAGGGCTCAGCATTCATAAATTAGTTCCAGCCGACTGTGGTGACTGATTAGCATGCTGGGAGACCAGATAACTGATATCTCATGTCAGCACAGAACTGGTCCTGACCTACATGAAAAGCATCTGTGGCTATTATTCCCCATTTGGATGGATATCCGAAAAAAATACCTCTGATCCAAACTTTGGCCATGGAAATGTTTTTTTTAATATATGTTTTATGGAACTACTGAGAGGCTGAAAACACAAGACAAATAATTCAAGTAATTTAAATAATATCAAATCGGGGGGGAAGGGGGGGGGAAGAAAGAAAAGAAAATCTCCCTAATGACAAGCACTTTTGCTGACCAGAACTGGGCAAAAGGAAGGAGGAACTGAGGAAACTGACACAGCAGTACTACAAGCAGCAGGCTGCTATGGTAATAAGACGTATCTGTGGTGCTTACAACAACTATTACTATCCTTACATCAGCTCACCCCTACGAACCAGAGAGAAGAGGCTACCCATCTGTGTTGCTCTAGTTAAAACACGCAGACATCAAGCCAGGGTAAGGCGATAGGAATGGTTCACACAAGGAAATACTGTCGAAATAACATGCACTGAGAACTAAGAAGTTCATATCTGGATGAATACTGCTGCAATACATTTCAGTCCTATGTATTCTCCTGCCTGAATTACCAAATTAGCTTCAGTACCCAGGCTGTACCTTTTACTAGTTTTCAATGTTACCACTCTAATCCAACGCAGACATTGCAAAAGAAGCTAGAATTAAATCCTATATTCCAAGAACAATACTAAATTAAGAAGAAAAAAAAAAAAAGGCAAAATTAAAACCAAAGCCTGGACTACAGAAGATAATGCTGCCAGAGTTCAAATGGAAAAAGCAGGACATAACCAGATTGACCTAATTTCAAGGCCCACTATTTGCAACTTGCTAATGTTAAAAACATATCACTTATCAGCAAGCATCATAGCTCTTTAATAGTATTAGAGATTAAATGTTTGACATAGAGGTTTAAGAGGAATTTGGTTTTAATCATTTTAATTTTCAGAAAAGCAACTACAAAGTAACTAGAGAACTGGCTAAAAATGCATAAAAGCAACAATTATCAGAAATTAGGCTAGGAAATTAAAGGCTGAATCATATATACTAGTTTTGCACTACTGAACTCAAATGTGACACACATTTACTCTTCTGAATTCCACATAATAGCTAGAATAGATATTAGAAACAAGGGCTTTTACTTTATATTTGGGTTACAGCAGCATAACATGAAATAAGATCAGCTTACCTTAGAAAGTTAAAGTACTCTTCTGTCCCTGCACAAAGTAGTTCCTATGCTATTTTGTAATAAATTCCCCTACCCCAGACTTAGAGTAGTTTTCTAATTAAAAACCAGACAAGAAAATCACCCTGTAACAGGCAAGTATGGGCAAATGTGCCCCCACAAAAACAGTGAACTGTTTATACACAGCAAAACCTCTCACACAGATGTCAGCTGCACAAAGGTGGTTAGTTATTATTTAAATACTAAACATTACAGAAAATTCAGAATTTAGTGAAGGACTAGGTTTAAAAAAAAAAAAACAAACAGTCAAGAGGTGTCTTTTTTTACATAACACATTAAACATCTAGCACTTCAAACAAACTGAAATGTAAAGTACTGAAAGTAACACGCTTCTATTGGCTGGGCCCTAGTAACAGAACAGACCATGGAGGCCTGAGTGAGTACCTATGAGAAGCTGCAACTGTAATCCCCTGGTTTTAGGGTCCAAAACTTGCACTGCAATGCAACACATGACCAGCAGCTAGGCTACCAACAGTCTCTTCGGTTTCAGCATGTTTGTGTCATGCCAGAGGATAGAGGTAATGACAAATAAAACTTCACTATGTCTTTACTAGGAAAAAAGTAATCCTCAAATTAAAGCTCTAAAAACTGAAAGGGACCACAGCTTATAAATAAACAAACCCAAGAAACAGTTATTGCTCTTGAATCTATTCACCTCTTTGCTGCATTGTCTTTGTTTACACATGGCAAGTTTTTAAGCAGCACTTGACTGGAAAGAAAAAAGTTCCTTCTTGTGAGCAGCATTAGGCATCAGTTTATGAGCTTCAGATGTTGAACAAATATTGCTGCAGCCTCTTTCAGAATCACCCACATCTTACACTAGCATGCCTCCAAATAAGGAAGTCACCAACGAAACAAGAACTTTAAAGCATAAAGAGTCTTCAGTGCAAAGGTTACTACCTCCCACCGCTATAATCTATAGCGGGGGTTGAAACCTCTTGCAACTGCCTTTAGCCTTAAGGTCCTTTCACAAGAAACACAAGATACAGAGACAAATTACAGAAGACCTGAGTAAAAAGCAAGTGTTGAAGTACTTTGGCCTGCCTTGTCCCCTGAAAAGAGCGTAGATTATTTGTTAGCAGGAAATATAGTACAACTTACCTGCTGCTTCTGTCTATCTGTGGCTACTGCATCCCACCAGAGTCGAAAGAATTCCTGCTCCACAGCAATAAACTTGTGCTGCTTTCCTTTCATTAGCTCTTCTACAACAGTTGAGTAGACATTTGCTGCATAAGCATGCATACTTTCCTGGGGGGGGAGGGGGGGAAAAGTAGAAAATAAACTCTTTTCTGCCTATATTAAAGGAGCTGTTTCAAAAACTCTCACGATTGTTGCACACTTCCTTCGTACACCCAGACAGACAGAGTTCTCTCTGATTACATACACCTTGTGGGGCCTTCTGCTCCAAAATACATCCTCTGACTGGGGACTTCAGGTGTCGATAGTGATGTAGCTTCCCCCAGGATCTACAAACATCCATAAAACCTGTCTTTTTGATGTACTGGGAACAGCTCACCCTACCCCTTATCGCTTACCTTAAATCAACAATGCCATAAACGAGAACTTTGCACCAATGTAGTTTAAAACCCTCATGCACACTTTATCCTTCCATTTCTGCTCCTCTTCTGATGGCCTGAATTATCAGAATTGTTCTTGGAGTGCAAGTATGACTCTGTGCTACAGGTGTGTATTGCTTGTATAATGCAGTGATACCTAGAAGGTAAATTAAATTACTATGGCCCTAGAAGTTTCAGTCATAAAAAAGTAACCCTTCTGCTTCATGTTTTAGGGTAAAGTAAAACAAAACTGGCAAGGGACTGTTAGAAGGAGTTTGACTGTTGACGTAGAATAATTCAGAATCTGTGCATCTATCCTGTCTATGTCATTTCTAAAGCAACCTGTATTTGAGAGAGGCCTATGGATTTTATTGGAATACAAACATAAAATAGCTGTACCCATCAAATAACCTATCACATGGTTATGTCCTGTCCTACGGTACCAAATTTACAATACTACATTAATTTTAAAGTTAAGCACATGAAGATATCTTGTGTACACTTAGGCTTGCCAGAACAAATTCTGCTGACCACATTGTGTCTTCTGCCCTTGACTTAATTTCAAAGTGATAGAGAACGTCTAAAGGGAACAGCAGAGATCCTAGAATCTCCTGCAATGTCTGTGTTTTCTTCTAACATTATCTGCATGCTGTAGCACAGTTATTTTAAGAATAATCATAACACTACTGGTATTTGCTTAAGAACACACATCACAACAGAAATTGTTGACATATTGATCTTCCACCCACCTAAAAACTAATGGGCATTATACGTAAAATATAAATCCATAGTTTTAATTTAGGCAAGTTTCCTGTAAGAAAATCACATGAAATCAGAAAGGGATGATGTGATCCAAATCAGAAATTAACTTCTCCTAACCCCTTGCTTTCCACAACTGAAATCCAGCTGTCCTTGTAAAAATCCTAAAGTGTCATTACAAAAGGGAAAACATTTGAGTGAAGGCGGAATGGCTTAAAATACTGTAGGGCTTATCTAAAGAGTTACTCATTCAACCATTTCTTGATCAGTTCTTAAGGGTTTTTTTAAAAATCAAGATTATGATTTGGGTGCTTAGTACACTATGAAATTTTAACTAAAGGAATAGCTTTTAAGTTTTACTAATACTCGACAGTGACACACTCAAATGTGTGCTAAGGAATTTTAATTTTTCAATAGCAATCGGCTACAAACAACACATCCTAAAATCCAAGTATATGTACAATGATTACAACACCAGGGTCAATTTTAGTTCTTAACAGTTAAATGGAGTACACAAGATTTTAAGAGCTGAACAAGGACTTCTCAAATTTAACACAGTAATAAAATATTCTGTGTGGTAACTTACTGAAAATATTTTCTTGAGGTATTTTTGAGATTAAGCCAAGTCAGTCTTTATTCTGACTCAAGCTACACTGGAACTAAGCAGTAAGATCACTCAATCCTATAAACCCCAGTCGTCTGTGTGGGAATTGAAAATAATTGTTCTCACAAACCAGGATACTTGCAAGCAGCAATAAAAATTTTCTTTCCAATTCATCTCCTCTATCAGCTAAGAAGATGCTCTGAAACAATAAGCAGCAACCCAGTCTAAATAATCAGTTAAGATTTTACTTATTTAAATATGGGTTTTTCAACTTCCACCATAATGTAAAAATTGTTTTGTACTGCATTCTAGACAATGGTAAGGTGTCTTTCACACCTATGGTAAGATACATCATCTCATGTAAATTATGGTACCACTGTTACTATCAGATTGCAACACATAACCTTCTTCAAGGGAGGAGGGGAAGTTTAATTATACATGCAGTGCTGGAATTCTCTATCAATACTATAATTTCCAGCACACAATAGAGACTGCTATTATTGTATCATAAAGAAAATGCTTGTTTTTCACATTATAAATGGGAGAAATGAAACACAAAAAATAGTAGGTTGTCAGTCATGAATGAAACCTAGTAACTAAGCAAACCAAAAAGGTAAAACAGGTTGGGAGCACATTAGTATCCCACAGTGAGTCACCTTCAGGTTTCACTTCAATGCAGAAGCATTGAAAGGATCCACAGGTAGCCTCTGTGGTTTTTGACTACTGGAATTGCTGATGCTTGTGATTTAATAGCAGAAAATCTAAGGCTTCAAGCAATTGCATCCTCGTAAAAAAAAAAAATAAAAAAAAATTAGTTAAAATTATGTGTTTCCATTTCTCCTGGAGATCTTGGACTACTAACTGACCCAAAATGAAAATTAGTTTTCTGCTCTTACAAAATTTCTGAGTAGGTGTTTGAAGTATTAAAGGAGAAATTCACTAATCTTTCCTCAAAAGGGAAGACAAAGTACAGGCCCAGCAAAGACTCCTTGGTGAGCCATTAGCCTATTTTTATTCTAGTTACTCTTAAAAAACTTGATGCCATATCGCTCTAGCGAGTGAAATATCCACAGCATCTTTCACATGGAAAAAATTGATACTAATGAAGGATTCAGAATTTTGGACTAACAAATGTAAGAGTTATTAACACCCCACCTAATTTATTTTGCTCTGCAGCTCAGTTAGTTACTTTGCTGCTACACTTCTGTGGCACCAGGCTCCAATCCCACCCCAGACTCCGAGGACCAGGGATCCTACTCTCCTAAGAAAAGACAGCAAGTTTTCTCGGGGTTTTGGCTTAGTAACAAGATAAACAAAAAGAGAAAGAAAATCCGCTATATAATCAAAACACACTAAAGAGATTGAAGATTTTCCTTTAAAAAAACGAAATCCATCAGGAGCATCCTGCAGAACCCAGACAAACCAAAAACCGAAGGGCACAGCTCCTAAACCCACCATGCCTCCTCCAAACGAGGGTCGGGGGCCCGAAATACCCGGCGATGGAGCGCACCCCAGGGCAGCCGGAGATGCACCTTACCAGGGTGTATGGGGCTCCCCGCGGGCAGGGAGGGGTTGGGACAGGGGCGGACCTCCCCCACCCCCCGGCCAGCGCTGCACGACTGCGGGCAGTT
>NW_010233734.1:0-1908 GCF_000690775.1 Eurypyga helias
CCCTAACTGTGCTATGATTCTGTGAGACCGTCAGGGCTGCGCTGAGACCCCTGACCCGAGGGGCGCGTGGGCTCCACTCGGTGGAAAGGTCTGCGCTGGAGTAACAGCGAGTTACAGCACCTGAGCCGAGAGAGGGGCCTTACCAGGCTGACAGATCTAAGGGGCTACATGCGAGGAGAGGTTGCCAACGGCTTACCGTCACAGCACCGTGTTTTATCGCACTAAACAGCTCTGGATCATAGAATTTTGGTACAAAGTTCCCTTACAGCCAAGAAAGAGAGCTGGGAAAATGAACCAGGCACCTTCCTCAGTGACAGCGGGCGGAGAGCTGGGACAGCGAAGACCCAGAACAGCAAAGTGCAGAGAGCTGCACACCCATGCCCTGGCATCGATGGATCTGAAGGTCTGCACAGGGGCAAGTTGAGCTGTTCCGCCTGCAGCTGGGGCAGCTGCATCGCCCCGTGTATTCTCACACGTGGGCTAAAGCAGGAGATGACAGAATCCAGCACGGTTTGGGTGGGAAGGGCCCTCAAACCCCCCCCAGCCCCACCCCCTGCCATGGGCAGGGACACCTTCCACTAGACCAGGTTGCTCCAAGCCTCATCCAGCCTGGCCTTGGACACTCCCAGGGATGGGGCATCCACAGCTTCTCTGGGCAACCTGTCCCAGTGCCTCCCCACCCTCTGCGGGAAGAATTCCTTCCTGATGTCCCATCTCCATCTCCCTCTTTCTGTTTAAACCCATCACCCCTTGTCCTGTCACTCCCTGCCCTTGGAAAAAGTCCCCCCCAGCTTTCTTGTAGCTCCCCCAGGCACTGGAAGGGGCTCTGAGGTCTCCCCGGAGCTTCCCTTCTCCAAAGAGAAGCAGTTTGCCCCGTTGGAGCAGTTGTGGTGCCTCTTCTCCCCTCCCAGCCGCTGGTGGTTGTGAAAACCAGGAATGTAATGCTGTTAGTACCCCCTCCAGCTACTCACTTAACATGGATGAAATCAGAATTAAAAGCTACAGTTCAAACCAGAACAAAATCAAGAGCCAAGGCTTGTTTCCAAACCTAATAAAGGGAATTTCATAGGTGCATCCAACTCTGGACACACTAAATAACCAGAGGCTGAGGGAGCTGGGGGGTTCAGCCTGGAGAAGAGGAGGCTCAGGGAGACCTTATCGCTCCCTACAGCTCCCTGAAAGGGGGGTGCAGAGAGGGGGGTCGGTCTCTTCTCCCAAGGGACAAGCGATGGGACAAGAGGAAACGGCCTCAGGTTGTGCCAGGGGAGGTTTAGGTTGGATATTGGGAAATCCCTTCCCGGAAAGGGCTGTCAGGGTTGGAAGGGGCTGCCCAGGGAGGGGGGAGTCCCCACCCCGGGAGGGGTTTCAGAGCCGTGTGGATGTGGGGCTCAGGGACATGGTCAGTGGGGGCTGGGCAGTGCTGGGGTAACGGCTGGACTGGGTGGGCTGAGAGGGCTTTTCCAACCTACACAATTCCATGCTTCTGGAGCGTTTTTGCTTTTGGAAAGGTGCTCATGTCCCAGAGCTTAACAGGCACTTGCGGGGCAGCAAGTCTAACTACCTGCCTAAAAATCCAAACAGAAGAACCCTGCTGTCTTCTCGGATCCCAATCCCACATGCTCACGGGTGAGCAGCCCTCAGGAGTCCCCCGGCCCGGCTGAAGAGCTGGGGATCCCCCCAGCGAGAAGGGTGGCAGAGGTGGCCCCTGGGGACAGGCACTGCAGCTCTCCATCCTCGCTGCCACGGCCGAGCAAGGCGAGAGGGAGGAAAGGGAGAAGAACAGCCGAAGGAAATCAGCTCCGCGAAAACAAAGCCCCAAGAAAGGGCTCGCACAGCAAAACGCTCTCGGGGAAAGCCCCCGGTGCGGTCGCCCCCTTCCGAGGGTGAACCATAGAATCATAGAATCAC
>NW_010233735.1:0-3231 GCF_000690775.1 Eurypyga helias
GCTGCGGGTGTCGGCCGTGACGAAGGGCCGGCGTGGGCTCGGGGAGACGGAACACAGGATGTGAAGGCCTCACCCATTTCCCTTCTGGTCAGCCCTTCGTTATCAGCCAGCAGGTTTTGCAACACAAAGAAAACTCTTTTTCGTATCAGCCATTTCAAATGCCACACAGAAAAGTTCAGCGCAAAAGTGCCTCCTTCCTAGCTGAACAGTAACGCCAGGACCGGTTTAGGGGGGCTTTATTTTCTGCTACTTAGTATGCAATTTGTTAGTTAAATCGGTTTTTAATATGCTTGGGGTTTGTGTTTTTCATAGCAATTTACGCATTATGAAGTTACAACTTGATATGCACAGGAACCCACTTCTGAGACCGGCTGAGAAACCCGAACTGTTACACAACCTCAGGTAAATCATGAAATGTTCAGATTGCTGCTTCTCCTCCCCTCCAAACGCCTGCAACCCGCCTCGCAGAGCCGCACTGTGACAGCGACGTGACAACACAAGCCGCTGTACAGATGATGGTAAAATATACACCCACATTTAAATATAAATTACTTGCAAAAATAAAAGCGATGAAACATCACATCTGGGACAGTTTAAGATGAATTGTGCGTTTCATAACGAAAGACCAAAAAACCCTCAGATTTTCATTGGTTCTGAATGTACATTTCAGAGCGATGGATATCATTTTTAGCCCAGAGAGGCCACAGTGCCATCTCCTGGAGCTAACAACATTAACTTCTCATTCCACTGCAATAACGGCACCATATTTCACGCACCCTGCCTTTCCAGTGACGTGCAAACACCTACACAGAGAAACAAAATCTGGGAGCTCTGTTAACAGTCTGGATTTTCAGCTGGGGTATGAACAATGTGGGCAATGAGACTTCTATCTCAAATCTGACAACAACCATTTATAAATATGTGAACTGTAGCTACAACTCATAATGTTGGCAGAATATGTTCCCGAAACTTCTATGCACAATAGCCAAAACAAGGCAATAGCTGTGATATTGCCTAGAGATGAGAGGTAATCCAAATTCAGATCAAAAACATCTACTTCAGTTTTAAGTCATTTGGTAGTGGTTTGATTCACTGCAAACAACATCTCTGGATTTCTGCTGGAAAGTGATGTAAAAAATTCAAACTTCTTCGCACAGGGCCCTGATGCTACCCAAAGACATTGATTTCAATAAAACCAGGAGAAAGACCTAAACGAATTTATCACCTATTACGTGTTTTCAGCATAAACCAAACCTGATAGTTGTGTTTAAACTAACAAAACATGCACATCTGTGGAAAGTCGTGTGTCAAATCCAGAAGATACTTAAAATGGAAATCAAAATCACTTCCTATACCTACAGAAAAACATTCTTCAGTCACCCCAATCTTATTGCCGCAGGCAGAGCTCAGTATTGTGCTGTCTGCATGTACGAACGAGGAAAAAAATAGTGATCCTAACAATATCCCTTACAAATCCCTACTAGGAGTACTATCCTGGGACTCCCTACATAGCATGCTCTCCAAATGCATTCTAGGGGACATGCTGAGAGAGAAACTTCTAGCTCCAATTAGCTAGGAAGTTTCTGCCAAGCATGCCTGCCTCCATTTTGATTCTTTGTTTTCTGTGAATTGTCAGAAACTATTACCTCTGCAACACACTCTCTATGAACAGGTGTAAAAATAAGACATTTTTCACTCATCTTTCATTTTTGACCTGGAGGAAAAAACCCCTTATGTTAAATCATGCTGAGCACTGATGCAAATGGACTTGTGTCAGCAAAATGTCACTTCCTAATAATAGACAGTAAAGTCAAACTATTTCTTCAGGTATTTTACTAAGGACTTTTGAATAAGAATTTAGGGTGTTTTTGATCCATTTAGGAAGTCTACATTGGAGGCAAAAGCTGTCTCCTCGTCTCCCAGCATATCCATCCAGATAAAGGAAGGTAACAGTTGCAGCATGCATCAGTTTTCTTCCTCCTCCGTTCACTGAACCAAAATTACTGTGTATGGGAATACGTCCAGTTAGACTAGATGTGACTTTCAACTTCTCTAAAAGCCATCACTCCCTGTCCACTGACTGCAAAACTATACTAATATTTCAACAAACTACAAGGATGAGATTTTACAAGGCAAAATAAATAGCCAAAGCACTGTAAAAATCTGTAAATGGCCAGAGTTAGGAAAGAACAAGTCATATGCTCTCTGTGATATATGCATGTATTTTCAGTACTTGGTTCAATTAATAACTAAAAATTATTAAGGATAATGGATAGATTCTGTTTCTGGGCTTTAAAATCAAGTTTGAGTTCAAACAAAGTGATTCAAAGTCGACGGTTTGTGCTGTGCTAATTGGAAAGCATGTATCAGACACAATTGCAAATACAGTATTATAGCTCTGAGTTCACTTAACTGAATTACTCTGAAATTACACCAGTGTAGCAGAAGTAGTAACTGTCTTAATTCTGTAAACAAAATATTTGAAATAGTTCTCTTAAATACCTCTTTGCCCTATTAATGTGGTGTTATGTACGCAGTATAGTCACAAAACAATACAACACAGTGTAATTTCATGGTAACTCATTTTTTCTGTTCTGATCCAACAGATACAGGGTATTCTTTTATACCTTTGTGCATCCAAAGATACAGGGTATTCACTGATCAGTATTTCTTTCTGGGTTATTTACTCACAAACTTGAGTGAGTTTTTTCTGAATTTCTCCAGCAAATTAACCTTCTGTAGGGTATGAAATTCTAATTTGGCATGGGAGATGATGGCAATCTACGAGTGATGCACCAAGATCCCACAACTCATCCAACACATCGACAGTGGACCACCAGCCAGAACCAGAAACTTTGTACTCTTAAATATCATTGTCTCCTACCTTCTTCCCACCTCTCCAGCAACGCAGGATTAAGGGACTCAAGGCTGGAACGTGAGATACACTGACATCACCGCAGTGAAACCGCCCGCTACCACAGGCCAAGCCCCTCACTGAGGCCATGCTGTGGTGCAGCCTGCCACATCAGCGCGGTGTGGTTCTTTCAAAAGGTGAGGAAACGTCTCAAGCTCTCGACACACGAGCTACCAGCAACACCGTCGCTGTGGCAACGGTGCTGAAAGGCCATACCCCTGCGGAGGCAGGAGGCCGCAGGGCAAGCTGAGGGCCGTGGCTGGACGCCATGGGGAAGTCACCAACGTCTGGCACCACCCTCTCCCTTCCTGGGTGCC
>NW_010233736.1:0-1613 GCF_000690775.1 Eurypyga helias
GGTCCCTTCCAGCCCAAACAATTCTTTGTACCTGGATGTTGTTACGGTTTTTGTATGGTTTGGCTGAAACTTCTGGGATGGACATAAAACTGACTGAAGAACCACATTCATACAATAGTAATCACTGTTTCTTTGGCAGAGCTAAAGGAACTCCATGTGGAGGTTTGAACCAGTGCTGTGCAATGTTGAAAGTGGGTGATGAAAATCAGAGTACACTTAAAACACTTAGAGGTGACATCAGTTTAGAAACTGTTTAAGTGAAGACATTTTCCAATTGAATTTTTATTCTAATAATGGGAGGAATCAACAAGGTTTAATTAAGTAAAGGTTAAGTGCAAAAGGCTGCACTTGGAAAGACAAATTAAATGCAAATGCCAGCTAGGGAATGCTTGTGTAAGCAGCTGTTCTCAGTCTGGAGGCTTTTGCAGCCCTCAGACCGAAAGTGGATCAGCAATATGGGGTGATGTGAAAAATCCCAAATGCCATGGTGATCTGTGTTGTGTATATTTTGGGGAGTACGTAGACATTGCCTCTGGAATAATTGGAGAATCCTAAAAGAAAAAATTACAGCAACATGAATTTACTTAATTTTTGCAGTGAAGTAAACAGTTTGGCCTTATAACAAACAGCAGAGTCACTTTTACGGCAGCAGTTGAAAACAGTGTTGGAAAAACATCAGTCATGGGTGCTTGAGGTAGACCTACCCTTGCTTGGGGGACAGGAGATGGACTTGAGGATACCTTGAAGTTTATTCTAACCCTATACTTAAGTGCATTATATAACAGGACCCTATGCAAGCGCTTCTATTCTCTCATCACACATAGCAATGAAGTTCTTCAAAGGACACAGATGTTTTATCCCTTCTTTTCTGGAATGTTTTGTTTTCAAGGTCATTCTACTTCTGGAGCTGCCCGTTCTCATTTTAGAAAGCTCACTGCATGGACCTGGGGTGAGGACCTGGCTTTCGCACCTTATTTTCATCTATCTCCTCAAATCAGGTTAAGCCTGGTACTGGAATACTTCCCTCCTCCACCTGTATGTAACCCAGTGCTTGGAAATGGGGCTGCGAGAACTTCAGGAGCTACAAGGGGTTGAGAAATGGACCAAAACTGCCTTGTTGGTAGCACTTCAGGGCTGGGGGCAGTTTCGCTGTGCTAGTTCGGCAGCTATAGAAACATAAGCAAAGCAGAATTAGGTTGCTACAGCTGGAGCTGTTACGTTGTACCAGACACCAAACCGCTTCCTCTCTAGTCATTGAAACGTAAACGTGGAAAATAAAGATGGATGTGAGGGCCGGTCATCAGCTATTATGGGGTATCGGAGAGGAGGAGTAACTCCTCTCTGTGATGAAGTGAGGTCGCATTTAAATCTTCGGGACCAGGGCAACCTGCTGTGTGTCCAGGTGAGTTTCTGAGACAGGGCTGGGTGCTGGCAGAGCCCACCTGAGTGAGGGAGGAGTTCTGTCGTATTTTACACGCGCCGCTGACGGGTCACGGGAGTCTTGGGGACTCGGCAGCGGAGATGGCACAACATTTTGGGAGGCGGGGTGAAGCTGCTTAGCCTCCCACATCGGGTTTTTCTGCGAAATTGACAGTCCCGTCTGTGCTGTGCAC
>NW_010233737.1:0-1935 GCF_000690775.1 Eurypyga helias
TCCATGTCTCTCCAGTTTCGAGATAGTTAAAATGATGTAGTAGTGACCACACTACCTCTTTCTTTTGAGAACATCCCGATACTGTTGAAACATCACTTGGCTGCAAACAAAAATACCTAGTTTTCCCTAAGCCATTCCCCTCCACATTTCACATAAGAAATACCGATTCAGAAGATGTTTTCAAGTTCTGTAGCCCTTAATGAGCTACTTCAAGCCTGGGCCAGAGGCTCCAGGCTACCTGCTAGTGCACAAGGGAAGCTGCAGGGGTAACAGTATCAGGAAGTCAGTGTGACCATTCAGTTTCAGAAGCTGAAGAATCATCTAAAGCTCTCCTTGACAGCTTCTCATTAGCAGCACAAGCCAGGACATGAACACACCTGCAGTTTTGTCTTAACATATCTTTGTAAATTTTCATCTTGTTTTGAATGCTCATACCTGTCCAGAGAGCCAATCCCAGCACAGTCTGGTCTCTTGAATCCTTTAGACTGAAGTCAGGAATAATTTGCAAGTTGTTGGTAGCATGAAGAGCATTAGCTACAAAAACAAGCATAAGGAATTAGAGCACTCTTGTACTTGACACCTGCAGTTGCTCATGGAAAGCTGCAGGAGTAGTAGTGTCACATTTTGAAGGAGGCTGTTCCTTTAGCAGTCAGCCTGCAAGATCCAAGCAAGATACCTTCAGTTTCCCCAGATGCAGTACTGCTTAGGATTCCTGTAGTATTGCCACTACTGCTTAACCTTAATACTTACATGAAAAACTTCTCAATTGTCTAGTTAAGAGGCTTAACCTGCCCCCTTTCTACTTCCAAGCAGCATGGCCCACATGAAGCTCTGAGAATGAAGAGTGGAGGCTGTACTGCAAGATGGTGGCAGCATCCACCGTCCTCCTCCTCAGCTCCCCAGAATAGAGTATGTTCTACCAATTCACCTACTCCCTCTAATTCTCACTTCGGGTAGAAGACAAAACAGGCCTTGCTTCAGCTGTCAAACTCCCTTCCTGCTGCTAGAAAGGAGCAGCTGAACTAGTAGCATTTAAACTTGTCATCTGCTAGTATTTCACTACTCAAGTCTCAACTCTACTACAATACCAGCATTACTCTGTACAAAGTCCTTACTGAAAGAATTGAGGGAGGCAGTCTCATCAGAAATATACCTTCATCCATATTTGATTCCAGCATTTACCTGAAGAGAATACTTTGACAGGGAAAGAAAAGGGTAGAGCTACAGTACAACCTGGGGCTAAGAGTTCAAGTCCATTATCTGCAGCAGAGAATTTAGCAAGATTTATAGGCAAAGTAATTTTCTAGTCTCAACATGCAGATGACTGGAGTTTAGCCAATCTTCTTAATTGCTCTACTTAAAGCTTATAAGACATGCTTTATAGTAGTTTATCAAAACACAGCTTAGATGCCATCTTCACACACCAACCCCCAACAGCATCAATGCAGTCTGGACAAGAAAACCCTACCTTTTTGTTCTAGGATGACTGACACCACATCTGAGTGATCATAAGCAATAGCCATGTGAAGGGGAGTTTGCAGATAAACACTCTCGGCTGCTGGAGAGGATGCATCCTTCTGACCCAGCACTGCTTCTGCCGTCTGGATATTTGGATTGGCTCCTTGTTGCAGGAGTTCTGCTGTCAGGTTTGCTAGGCCATGCCTGCAAGCTGTATGCAGTGGTGTTTCTCCCTTTAATAAATGGAGTACTAGGTTAACAGCCTGAGACATGGAACCCAAAGGAGAAGTAGCTTTTAAACTACTACACCCAAAAATTGCTGTCAAGAGCATATCCTAGTAGTTGAAGCTGCTTAGGACTTTCAAACTACACGAGTTAAACTATATTAAGGACTTTATTACAACAGACACTGAAGGAAGTGTTAAAAGCATGTTAGCAACTGGTGATGCTGTAAGAACAGTGCCATGAGAATGAAAG
>NW_010233738.1:0-6033 GCF_000690775.1 Eurypyga helias
CCTAACCATTCTATGATGATTCTATTGCAAGGCAAAAATTTCATTTAGTGGAAAATGACAGGAAATTACTAAAACTTCATTCTTTATGGGTAATTATGTTTTAGTTCTAACTTCGTGATTTGGAGGAGATTTTGCTTTTGGGGGGAATCTCTGCAGTTAATGTTCCCACTCTGATTAAAATATTACACTGAAAATAAATAAATAAGTGGAGTCTTGTTTAACTACATGCTGAAGTATCACAGGGAGAATGTTCCCTGTGATTAATGGGATTTGGCCTGCTGAATAATTCCATTCAACAACTTATCAGCCCAACTCGCTGTCACTTTTCTAGGCATTGGTTTCAGACACATATACAAACTAATTGCCATGGTGAACAACAGCTTATGGTGCAGATACTGAGAGTGTCTAACCCAATTCAAAAAGTTCCACCTAGTTTTTACATCTATTTATTAAAAGAAAAATCTTATTCGCATGAAAATCCTTCAGGTGCCAGGGAAAAGGTATCAGAAAACTATTAAGAACTTTTAAAACCACTTTTTCCACAATGGAAAAGAAAAAAAAAAAAAAAGCTGTAATTTTAAAATTTATCCTGTACCCATTATCAGGAAAACAGGAAATTAAATACTGGCCATAAGCTATGTTTCCAAGGTTTATTGATGTAAGGGTTTTAACAATGTGTTTAACGGTGTAATCTCTTCAGCGATTGTTACCATGAAGCTTCTTCTCTGTACAGCATTTGCTGCCCCCATGTTAGAAGTCCCCATCATGAGGGGTGTGCAAGTTCTTTATAAATTTAAATTATGCTTATAAAAAACTTCAGAATTGCCAGGAGAGCAACTGTGATGAAAAACCTCTCACATATTTTTCCAAGAAGATTTACAACCTACATTAGACACAGCACTCAGCCATAAAATCAAGTGAAATGTGCAGACCTGACACACTTCCTCTGTGCAAAAGAAAT
The DNA here is from genome assembly GCF_000690775.1 of Eurypyga helias. Lineage (NCBI taxonomy): Eukaryota > Metazoa > Chordata > Aves > Eurypygiformes > Eurypygidae > Eurypyga > Eurypyga helias. The sequence continues at coordinate 962 of NW_010233738.1, forward strand.
TAAAATATATATCCCATGAATGTTGTCATAGTAACACGTGGGAAACATTAAAAGGAGTCAACATGATGAACAGGTATAATTTATATTTCTCTAAAATCTTACCCCACACATTGCTCATAAATCATCCAGCTTTAGTCTGTAGTACAGAGATGTTCAACTTTCCATCTTGTAGTCACACTGTTCCAATGAACAAAATAAGAGTAAGTGCTGGAAAAAATGACTCAGTGTCAACTGGATCTTACAATCTGCTCAGTAACAGAGATATACAAACTTAAAAACAAAACAAAAAAGGCTGGTATCAGTTTTACAGTTTTTAAATGGATGTTCTGTATATTGACATCAATAGAATTTACGTGTATGTTTAAAATTAAGCACATGCACATAGTTTGCAAGACTGAAACTTAAATCAGTGTTTTAAGCACATCTGTGGTAATACATTCCCATGCAGGTTTTTGGACTCATTCCCTATGGCCCATGCTGCACACTAATGGAAATCACTGCGAGTGCTTCGTGACCCAGCATTACGGACTACTGCTACCTACCATTTGGGATGACAACTGCCAGCAAAGCCTTTCAGACAAGGTTGGTGATCCTAAGCATTTCTGGGCTTGGTTGTGCTTTCTGAAGTGCCATAAAACCAGAAATTCACATGTATATCTGCAAGAGAGCTCCTCCAAGAGAGGAACTCAAAACCTACAGCACTTGAAACCTTAGTGAGCAAATCTTTCCTAAATGGTTTAGCTAAAGGATTGGTTTCTTTAGAAAGTTTTGGTCTAACTAGCTGTTTAAGACTTTCCTTTTCCATAAAGCCCTGTGGTTCACCCACCTGGAAAACTGAAATAAAAAGTCAGTCAAAGTACCTGTAGCCTGGCCTTACAGGGATTTCCATATGGTCCTAGAACTTCAACAGCCATTGGTACATTGACAGGATCCAATTGGGGTCTATAATGCCCCCCTCTGGAAATTAAAGCCCACTGCTTATTCTCATACCTAAAATAATCTAGTTTAATTTAATTTTAATGTATTTTATAGTCTATATTGACATTAAAATAACTCTTTGCAGTCTATTTACATTAAAAATACTTCCTAGACTATTAAGTGAATAAAAGATTTTAAAATATCCAGCCATTATTTCATAGGCTGTAACAGTTCCAAAGGAGCAATCAAGCATTTGACACATATGCAGAACTATTTGCACAGCTTTGTGGAGGATACTTTGCATATTATTTGATGTGCAATGATAGTTATAACATTTTTTTTTTTAGTTTTTTAAATAGCCGTGGGGCTAAAAAAAAAAAAAGTCAAAGGAAATAATACCATCAGAGATACAGGAAAGTAATAGAAAAAATCTTCCTTAAACCAGCTGAAGTCTCGTTGTTCAAAGCTGAGCATGAGAATCCAAATTTAACTCACCCTGTTTGAGTTAATGGCATTTTCACAGCAACAGAAGGGATGGGGTACATGAGAAAGGCGTCTGGGCTAACCTCCATTGGAGTTAGTGGCAGTTAGCTATGGAGCTCTGGAGTAGCCACGACATGGTAACGTTGCAGAGCTGCTGACCAGGCACCAGACCAAGGACACGGGAAGGTGGGGACAGCCCAGGCAGGTATAGGGTCAGGAGAGGTCAGTAGTGGAGCGATACCGTTTTAGACCCGTGGCATCTAGGGGGTTTACACCAATCTGTGGCATGAGCTCATGGGTGATTTAGCAAGGAAAGCACCCAAGCCTCAATCTTCTTTCAAATGGGAAAGAAGAGAGCAATCCTACATTCGTCCAAGAGCAGCACAGGTTATGGTGTTGCTTGCTTGCGATGCCAGTAGCATTCTGCTTGTATCATATCCTGAATGCACAGACACCCTAAAAATCATCCCAGGATTACCTGAGGGTTCACCTGCTTTGTGTGGGAATTTTAACACTGATTTAGTAGGGGCAGGAGGTCTCCTGTGCAGAAATCCACACTGGTCACATCGTGAGCTATTTCATCTCATGTCCTTTCTACCATAGTGGCTGTCAGCAGATGTTAAGAAGTGTCGAAGAGCATAAGAGCTTAGGAGTATAAGAAGAAGTTTAGTTATAAGGGTACTCTTTGCATTGCGGTGATTGATTTTCGGAGCAAAACCATAATCTTCTTTAAGAAGTTTTAGCTTAAGATTGTAATATTTTAGTGTGACTGAATATCTTCAGATTACATGAAAGACCATTTTCTCATACAATACAAAGATTGCAAGAAGTAATCAAGGAATATTATAGAAAAAATCCAGAGCAAGTTATCTCAGGCTTTTAAACAAGCTTAACAGAAGAAGCATATTCTAAAATAATCTGTAAAAGAAGTTTGCCATAAAATTACTATGCTTCTCAGCAGACAGACCTATACTTCTATTTGCTGTATTCTTTTGAAGTTTAAAATCATAGAATCATAGAATGGTTTGGGTTAGAAGGGAGCTTAAAGACCATCTAGTTCCAACCCCCCCGCCATGGGCAGGGACACCTTCCACTAGACCAGGTTGCTCAAAGCCTCATCCAGCCTGGCCTTGAACACTTCCAGGGATGGGGCATCCACAGCTTCTCTGGGCAACCTGTTCCAGTGCCTCACCACCCTCTCCGTGAAGAACTTCTTCCTGATACCTAATCTAAACCTCCCCACTTTCAATTTAAACCCGTTACCCCTTGTCCTGTCACTACAGGCCCTTAAATTGCTTATACTGAATTGCTTATACTGAATCAGTATTTAAGCAAACAAACAAACAATTTTCAGGGTAACCACAAACCTTTCTTATGCTTTTCAGTAGGTCATTTAATATAAGAGTTTAATTTTGTGGACGGTCTTCCATAAAGGATTATTTTGCTTCGGAAGCACACTGTTCTGCTGGTTTGTTTACTGATTTCTTTATGCAAATGCCACTGAAGACTAGGGCACTCCACAATGTTTTATACAAAAGTGCAAATCTTTCATGTGCTTCTTTTCCTATGTTCTCCAGAAGATTCATGATTTACTGAAAATTCATTTTGAAATGAAATTATTTCTTACGACTTTAATTACGTTGAAAGCATTTGACCACAGCCCTTTTTGGTGTATTAAAATGAAAATCCTAGAAGACCACATTACATATACATGATCGCAACTATTGAGTCATATTGATTTATATAATCTAAATTTCTTTATTTTGCATGCTTATGTCCATTTTCAAAAGGTTTACATTACTCCTTTCTTTTTCCTTCAGAAAATAACACAGTTCCATTATGAAACAGAACTTTTCTATGAAACATTTTCTATGAAAATCCTAATTTTCATTCAACTTGATGTATTAGAAGAAATAATGAAATGTAAGACATCTAATCACTGGGATCTTGCCCCCTGTTGCAAAGCAACCTCAGAGTTTGGAGAAAGTCCAGCCTTAAAATTAATGAGTGAATGTGATCCACAGAGAAATAAGTTTAACCACAATTTGGCTAGACCTTAAAGTGTGCATTTTTATTGCATCTGGAACCATATTTTTAATGGATTCACTTCCCTTGAGATAGGTAGTGAAAGAAAGGTGCATACTCCTAAACTTGAACATTTTATGGTTCCCTTGCTTTCTTTTCTGAGATTTAAATAGCATTAATTACTTTGTAACCAGAAAAGTCAACTGTCTTACAGCCTGACAGCATTTGGTTTTGTTCCTAAGATGTGAGTCCTTGTGGTAAGAAGAAATTACATTTACTGGGACTTGTTCCAACACTGACAACAAACAGCCTTGGGATCAATTCTCTAATGGCTTTTGGCTCTCGCTTCCCTTGAACGTGGCTTATGTAAGCTCAGAGAACCTGTTGAACACAAGACAACCAGTACCTTAAGCAGCCATTGACTTGAATCAGCTGCAAATGAAGAAATCAGAGTGGTAAACCGTAACTACTCTGGTGAGGTCTTAACCTTCTCTGCCCAATGGATGGCAATGCTGAGAAGGTGACAACTGCAGGTAACCAGCATGCTTTGTTCTCTCTCTCTTTTAAATTGCAGCAGGACTATGAAAAGACTGGGGAGACCTCTGTGACCAACATCTTACCCATGACAAATGGACTGCAACCACTGACCTAACACATAAGCAGCCAAGTGGACCTCTGTGCATTATTGTCCACCAAACCTCGCCTTGGATGGATGAAGTTTTTTCTTTCTCTACAGTTAATAATGCCAAGCAAAGCACAAGGCTGGTGTTAATGGAACACTTTCCCCAGTCATCTGCCACTAGGGAATTGCAGCAGATGGCAGAAGGTGGGACCAGGGAGACCTGCAGCACTGAAGTTTGTGTATGCACTAGCAACCCTAGGCTCTCCTTGTACTCAGTGGGGGAAAACGGGCACTTTTAGACCACTGTTCATTGACTCAGATACCAATTTTGGGTGACATGAATGACACAAAAAAAAAATTGCTATTTACTACTACTGCTTACTACAAATTGATATTTAATACTTTGCATAAGGAAAATCAGACAGTGATCTCAAGCCTGTGCTTACATTCATTTACTCACGTATGTCTCTGTTGAGTTGGAGGAATCTCACCCAGACTCCCCAGCAGGTGTCGTGGGTAAATTTTAGAAAACACATCTGGAATACAGGCTTTTCTGGATCTGCTTTTCACCAGCAGGGAAATCATGGAAGTGGCAGGCAGGGGTATAGAGTCACTACATAGGGGTTAAGGGGTCTTCTTGCAACAAAGAAGATATACAGAATAAAAGCCTTCAAGAAAGCTAAGCAGAATAAATTCACGAGTGGGCAGTTAACATCTTGTAGAAATATTTGTAAAGGAAATGCATCGGGCAAACTGGCAATTCCATTTAAAAAATAAAAATAATTAGAAACACTGGAATAAAGTATTCTGAGGCAAATAAAAAAGCAGGGGAAAAAAAGAAAGGAAAAAAGGGGCACTTAGCTGAATTAGAGGTCTACAATAACCTGAAATATAAAGAGGAACCAGACAGCAAAACATAGCTCAAACAGCTAAGGACAAGAATTAAAGCACAGCAGAAGCACACAAAGACATGAAATCAACACAGATGCAATTAGCAAGTAATCATAGGATCATAGAATCATAG
>NW_010233739.1:0-20961 GCF_000690775.1 Eurypyga helias
CCCCTTCCACTCTGTGATTCCTTCCCCATGTGCAAGTGTCCCGCAGAGCCCTTGTTCACTACTCTTGTGATACTCACTGGTACTGTTGGCAGCGATGTGTTCTGACAACTAAATTGTATTGGCTATTTTCAGTTTAAAAAAATTGTGATTTGCCTGACTTTGATCATTAACTCATTACCTCACTTTAAAATACGGAATAAGTTGTACGTAATTAAAAAGGCAGTTTTGGGGATAGTAAAGGAGTGGAAGAATTAAAGGCATACTAATTAAGCTTCTCTCTAATCTTTATGGAATTAAACTGCTTTTGAGAAGTCAAAACGAATTACAGGCGAGTTCTTCCTGGTGCTGTCTTGCAGACCCTGGCTTTTTGGCTGTCTGTACCCCCAAACCTCCACATGAGCATGGGGAAACTGCCCGCAGAGACTTCCCGGTGTGGCCAGGGTCTAAATTACCAACAATTCCTGCTCCCTCGTATAGGAGTGCTATATATGGGAAACAGGTGGCATTCACGCCATCAGCGGCGGAAGGACGGAGGGGATGATGTGTTGGGATTTCAGCAGTTGTCTGTGACCCAACAGTCATGGTTCAATAGCTTTTCCATGCTGTTGAAAAAAAGCTCTTTAAGAAATTGCTAATACCTCATTTAAAGCGTTGATCCTTTTGATGCGATGACAGGGGGTCAAGCTTGGAGGCGGTGTCACAAACAGAAAGATATGAATGTTCAGCATATAGAAGTATTCATTAATGACTCATAAGCAAGTACGCCTAGCTACTAATTGGAGAGTTCTGTGCAGAAGGATTGTATTTATGGGCCGCGTACAATCTCACTGATTTTTCATTCTGCTGCTTGCAATGCTATCTTTTTGGCAGGAAGAGCTCATTAATCAAAATCCTTCCTTTTGTAAATGACAGGGTATCGGGAGGGTGGGGAGGGAGGAGGGCAGGTAGAACATGCGTCTGAAAAGACAGCGAGATGCTGAGCTGATACAGCTCCTACCACCAGGTAGTAAAAGGGATGTCAGAAGAGGAGAAAGCGTCTATTCTACTGCTCCTTATGTCAGTGCATGGCTGACGAAACCCAGCTCTGCTTCTGCGTGTGAAAGCTGAAGTTACTCTTTCACAGTCCTGTTATATCTGTTGGTTTTTTTAAAGCGATGCAGCTGAAATCCAGCCTGCTGACCATCAAAGTGGTTGAGTTACCCCTTTACGTTCTCGGCCGATGCCATTCTCTCATGGTTCTTGCTGGAGTCGGGGTTCGTCAGGGAGCTGTGGGGTTTGGGCAGGGAGCCTGATCCTGCTCCCGCCAGGTACCCCCTTTCTGCCCATGGGCAGGGCTTCTCTCTGGCCGCCCAAGGCAGTTGCACCGTGTACCTGCAAACAGGGTATGGCTACGTGTGTGCAAGGGAAGACCACAGACGTTTCCTTGGCTCGCCCCCCCTCCAGCTAAGGCCTCTGCTGTTTTCACATTTCATTGTTCTTGGGCAAGAAACGGGTGTAATTTAAACAGCTAACGATATCTCCACCCTTTTAAAGGACTGAATTATACATTCTGTGGAACAGTTTTCTTGGCACAGAAAACTTGTGTTTAGGCTCTTTTTGCTTACTCTCTATCATCGGCTAACAGGGATTTCACATGTTTTTACTGGCAGAACCACCTTTTATCCTGTTCTAGCAGGGCCAGATTGATCTATTTTTTAAGATAATAAATACGTCATTGACCGTGTCTGCGAGCATACCTTAGGAATTAATTAACACTTTCCTGTGTTGTATTATTTACTGTCATCTACAGCTATGCAAAGGGAGCTCCAGCCGTTGTGCTGTAAATCAATGATACGCAGATGAAAGCAGTTGCTGTGGATGGGAGAGCTCACCTACCCCTCGCACGTCGCAGCCGTTACACAGGTAATGCAGCATGATGCGCACCGCTTCAGTGGAGCGGGATTCGTGTCCGTAATAAAGGGAGGAAGAATGGACTGGGTGGCTGGGCACACGCCTGAGCAGACCCTCTGCGATGCCAGCACTCTGCAAAGAACATTAGAGAAATTAACTTAGATGTCCTCCTGATTAATCAGCTTTTCAAAGTCCAGCATAAGCTCTTTACGCTTTGGAAGGAAATACTTCCAAGGAGGATAGAGAATTGTTTTTAATGGATGTAATCTTCTAATAAATTACTTCTGACCAAGGGGACACTTGGAGGGGCAAGGTAATCCCAGAGTAAAGTTGATTTAACTTCTCCATTATCCTCAGGAAAGCTCTGGGATTGGAGCTTTGAAGAGCTGTATGCGATGTTTTCCAAAGGTTTCAGCAAAGGCCTAAACTTCTATAATGTTAAATATATTTTCTGAAGGGATTCGATTCTCATACCAGGCGCAAGACGTGAGCATGACTTTTGTGTGTGCACTAAAGGAGATGATGATGGCTTTTTGACAAGGTGACAAGATGCAAAAATACTGTTTATTTTTCTTCTGAGTACTGTCTTATTACTTTCCCAATTAGCAACAAGCAGGCATTTTACACTTTTCTCCAGAATTCAGCAGTGCATGCGTAGGGAGCTTGTGCTTTCAGTTGGGTTCCTATTGGACACGACTGCGACAAGGCTGATCCTGATCCAGTCTCTGCCCGTGCGCTCTAGGTCTGGCACGCGGCACGTTGGCAGGGGCTGTTGGCAAGGCTCGCAGTGTGGCTAGTTGCCCCTCCTGGCCTGTGCACAAGGAGAATATGGATCTGCAGGTCTTGAGAAGCAACACCTTTTCATTCGGGTACAGGAAGGAAACCTGAAGTTGTCATTTTTCAACAGGCTGTACTGATTTGCATTCCAAAGCTGGGAAGAAAACATGCATCTCGTCTGCTCTGACAGTTGCCCTTCGGAATTACACTTATCAGCCATATAGCCAGGTGGCCTTTGGCAGGGGAGGAGCAGGGGTTGGGAGCGTTCCTCTTGCTGATCAGGGACAATGCAGAGCTCCGGGTTTTTGCATTCTCTTTGGCACTTGGGTGGCATTTATAAATGTGACAGCAGCGAATTAGCTTGGCTATTTACAGGCTGGATTGCACATGGCTCACTGACGGGTGAGGTGCAATGGATTTTTTTTCCCTCCTTTCCCTTAGTGCTTGATATCCACCGGGAGAGCTGCAGCAGGCAAATATAATAGCGGTCACGAGCCTCCATAGGACTCTGCTGATGTTTTTGCCTTGCTGATTTCTGTAGACAGTTGGGTTTGCATCTGCGGTCAGGCTCGGCAGGAGCATCTTCCCTTTACAGCTCCATGTGGTCGTGTTACGGATAATGAAGATGAAACAGGCACCTGAATTCCTGCCCTTACAGAGGGCTGTGCCTCGCCCTTCTTAGGTGTTTTTCGGGTGCTAATGGTGCTACTGCCTTTCACATGTGCTGTTGGATTGGTGTTGGCTGGCTGGGCCTCTGTAATGAACAGTGATGCGTGGTAAGGGGTTCACACAGCCCCTGCACTGCTACTTTGTCTTCCTTGGTAGGAATAGGGGAAAAAAACCTACAACCACTCGGCTTTTATTTTCAGAAATTCACATCTATATTCTAATTATCTTGAGATTTTACATTTTTGCTGAATTTCTCTGCTGTAGTAGACAGAAGGGAGTTTTCCCTTACCCGGTACTGGCATGCCTGTATACGGGCTTGTGCAGAAAGCGCCCCGTGGGGTGGGAGCAGAGAGGAGGGGAGCTCAGCTGGAAAGGCAGGGGGGCAGGGAGCACCCACAGCCCCAAATCCACCTGGGATGGGAGCAGAGAGGAGGCTCCTAAAACCCTGTTTGGGGCTGGTGAGGTTTCTCTGTGCATCACAAACAGGGTCTTAAAACAGGGAGGTGCTTTGTTCCCTCAGCGCTGGGGGAAACCTGGACGTCCCTTCTCAGACCTCTCCAATATTATGTACCATGGGTTTGTGACAGAGCAGAGGATTGGTGTGGAAAACCGTTTTCTTTCTTACAACAGTTATTTCTGTGATAAATGCATGTTTACACACACACATCCCTTCAGACTGTTAGAGAGTGATCTCTTTTAATCTCTTCAATACCTCCCATACAGTTCTGCACAGTCACTACCAAAATCAGTTATCGTGGAAAATCCTTCCCCTTCTGTCCCCTCACATTGCTAAAATCCAATTTTAGCTTGGGAAAAAAAAATGATTTAAAGGATTCGTATGGGCAGGGTGAGTTTTGTGACAGACTGATCCGGAGCTCCATCCTGGAAGCAGTCCTGCCTGTCAGCTGAGCCACTGCAGTATTTGTAATTTTTATGTATTAGTGATCTGGCACCTTTCTTTGGCATCTTATGCCACACAAAATTAGTCCGGCATATGGGTAGTGTAAATTGGAGGACATAGGTTTGAGTAATGAACAAACAGTGACTGTGCTAATTGGCTTCATGGGCACAGAGTTCGGTGTCTGCAGAGCAGCATCACCTCGGCTGTTTCACAAGAAATAGATAATAAAAATGACAGACCCTGACTTGGGGATTTTTTTTTTTTTTGTTGTTTATTTTGGCAAAGGCAAATACTTCCAGCCTCCTACTTATTGTGATTAGAGCTTGTCTGCAGCCTGATTTTCTGTGTATTGTAATGAATGGCTCTTACAAACAGGTGAGCCAACGTTTTTCCTTTGAGTTTTTAATGTAGCTGGGGTTGATAATAAAGATTGACGTGTCTAAAGGTGTTCATCAGGTTCCTGCTTTCCTTACTCCTTTCATGCTAGAATCGCTGTGTTCATAAGAGCTGTAAATGTCTCCTAAAACCCAGTATCAATTTTCAAAAAAACAAAGCTTGCTATAAAAAGAAAACCCCAGAAAGGTGTATTTTACAATGAGATTTATTTTACAAATTGCTACGTACTACAGGGGTTTCCAAGCTGGCCAGGCTGAATGGTTTTTTAAATTTTTTTAGCTGCAAGTGTTTTAATGACCCTCATTGTTCTTCTATCTGTTTCCAGTTCTGCAGCCCATGGTCACTGCTGGCTTCGGTGCCCGAGCAACCTTCAGCACCAACAAACACCGAGTCCCTTGCCCAGCCCTGTTCCGAAATCCCGGCGGATAGAAGCGCCCGATCCCCACAGAGCATGTGCTCTGTCTTTCCGAGAGTCACGGGCCCTGCCAGGTAGGGGTGGCGTGTCCGGCACGGGGTGGGAAGCCGGGATGCATTTGGGAAGGTGTGTGCTGCCGTGTAGGTCCCTGTTCTCAGGGCAGTTGTTGCCGAACACAAGTGTTGGGATTTAGCGCTCTTACTCATTGTTACATTAACGCGGGCTGAACTTGTGCGAAGGGAGCGCAAGCAATTTGGGTTACCCTCTTACTAAAAAAAAAGGGAAGGGAGGGCAGGGAAAAGGTGGAAGCATATGATTTTGCCTTGCAAAGGTGAGTTCCCTGGGAGTAGGTGTGCCTTTTCCTCAATGCTGTACAAACACACCTCGTTGAATTTTACCATCAGTGTTTCGGGGAACATAGTAAGCCTTCTTCCAAAATGGGGTATTTTGGCTTCTGGCTGTGGCTTTTTGGGGTTATAGAGGTATTCAGAAATTTAGAAGTGGGATCTAAGTGCAGTCTACGGGGGACTCCTTAAGCTGCCTCCTTCCTTGGGCTGGTTTTGAACACCAAGTACTTGCATTTAGGTGCTGTTCCTGTACTTTTAGCTGTGAATAAATGAAGGAATTTGGTAGTTGCATTTCTTCTGGATGGGAGATAGTTGCTGTAGCTCTAACTTAAACATTTTGCCCAGCTGGTCATAAGTCATAATTCGTAAGGATAGATCATTACTCATGGTAAATGAGCTAGAGGAATTCTCCTTTCTGTCATGTCCCTCCTTGATAACGTGGTGATCATTAGTATGCTAAAAACCTTAAGAAATATCCTAATCAATACATGCCTTTATAATGAAAGTATGAGTATATGGGTATATGTAAGAGCCTCGTAGTATCATTATTGTGGTGCTGATGTTTAAGGATGTAAATGGGCAAGGTTCAGTTCTCTCTCAGCCTTGCAAACACAGCCTCTCCACTGCAATGCTCACACTCTCTTTGCCTGTTGTTATTTATGCCGCTGCTTGGGTTCCCCTTCTACTCATGAACAATTAAGAGCACATTTTTGTTGCTTGAAATTGCACCTCCGTGTAACCATCTGTGGGAATAGAGTCCTGATGGTGGCCCCTCTAGCCAGAGGCATGCTCACAGTCTGTGTTGCTTAGAGATTTCTTATTCATGGCTGTCCATGCTTCTTTTTGGTTATTTTTCAGGCATACTGCTCTTTCCTTAAAATTGGATTGCAGAGTACACCTCATCTCACAACTCATGCAGTAGGATCAGAACAGCAGCAAATGCTGCAACTCCAGTGTTTTATATCACCAGCTGATCTGCTCTTTGTCAGAGGAGTCTCTTTGTTACTGTCCATGTACCTCCATCAGTGAGGAACGACTTCATCTGCTGGGAATGCAGGTAACCTAATTTTGAGTAATTTTTAGAAGAGTCATGGCTACAATCTCATGTTGGCTTTGCTATTTGCAAGATTTTATGAAGTAAAGGAGCCAGGATTGCTCCACCTCCCATTCTGTCTCGATAACAATCTGAGAGTTAGGAGGAGAATCAGAAGGGTGATGCCATGGTAATGAAAAGTTTATCTAAACATGAGCACAGACTTTAAAAAGCAAAAACTCATGCTCTCTTCTTATTGTCTTGGCTCTCACGTAGTTTTTATGCATTCTTATGTACAGCACATGCAACAGTAATGTGTTCTTGATGCTCTGATAGATGACGATGAGAACAGCCGCTCATTCTGAAACCTGAGCATCAGACACTTTCACCCTTTCTAGTACATAATTTTTAATTCTTTCTGAACAAAGCAGCATGATTCAGGCAGCGCAAAGTTTGGCAGGTAGCGTGATGATGAAGATTGAACAACTTAATTGTGTTCTAGATAGAAAGTGCCAACAAGAATCAATGATACAGAGGCCAATAAGAAGCACAAATCGGGCAGTCACACTCTCGCTTTCCATCAGAGAATAGGGTGGTTTGTAATTTACTGTTCCTGCATCCAATATTTTTTCTTCCATAGAGGTGTTCATGGGAGAAATTCACAGACCTTTACAAATACTTAAATTAAGTTTCAAGTTCCCTTTATTATTATTCCATTTATATGGGTACATCAAGTGAAGCACCTATTTTTTTTTAGATGTTTAGGTGATCAGACTTTGGTCCAATGCATAAAATATATCTGAAATGCCTCATTCAGTTTAATAGCCGCCTATACATCCTCTAAGAAAATCACAAGTAAAACTAACTGTATTTTGCAGGTCAGAAGGAGAAGATTGGTGAAAAGCATTTTCCAGTTCTAATGTTTCTGCCTGCTTTGCTTTGCCAGGAGAAATTAAGCGCACACATTGTGAATGTGTTTAATAACGTAATATCTAGCGATTTCATGTGGACAGTAAGGGAGTAGCTTACCATCTTCTAAAATTAATAGAAGCATATCCTAAAGTTACCTGCTCAATGTGATCCCTTGAATGCCAAGGGTTACAGTGACAAATCTACAAGAAAAGAAACAATGAAGAAACCACAAATTCTTGAAGAAGAGAGATACAAGTTTCCAGCTGGAGAATAACCTCTCTGTGGCTCCTTTTAGAATATAATGGATTTACTCATCCCAGAGCTGAGCGTCTTGACGGTCAACCCCACACAATATGTTAGAAATAATCGAGTATACCATAACAGCACTTCAGTCTTTCACTTTATTGCTTTAATTGTATACAAAATAGAGTGAATAGGTGTTGTATCACTACTTCTAGATTTCAATTTTAGCTGCTCTGTGAGTTAAAAAAAAAAAAAAGAAAGAGAATGAAAAGACACTTTTCATCCCGAGGCAGGAATCATTTCACCTGCTTCTGCTTCTGGGACACAGTAGCTCAGAAATACCACGGAACAATTTGGCAGAGAAAGAAGAAATAATTCTGCATCTGACTGTAAATCCAGCAGTAATTTAGTTTATCCAAATTGAAATTTCGCCCAGATACTGTTACACTTAACTCCCACACTTGCAGAAAATGCCGTGGGCTCTTTGGCAATCACTGTCTCAGGGACCCTGGCTGTACGTTACCCTCCTGAAGCTGGGCTGCTGCGGCACAGCCGCCCCCTCCCCACACGGGCACTGGGATTGCTGCTGGAAGATTGTCTTGGATCTCTGACTCTTCCTCTTGCAGACTTCCTTATTGGGGAAAAGTAGCAGGACTGTCCTTTCCGTAGCTGAAATGTCTTGATGTGGCTTTTGGTCATGGTTGTGCTGTTCTTCATTCTCCAACTGGGGAGCAGGGCAGGAGCTGGGGGCTGGAGCAGCCACCCTCCCTCCCAGAAGGGATGCCCACAGAGGCTCCTGCGCATCGCCTGCCCCATCGTCAGCTCTTCTAACAGTGGTAAATACGCTATGCTGCTCTCTGGAATTGGATATACCTACGTATCAGCCTTCAGAGAGCCCCGTTTGACCAGTACCACCTTCCCTACATCTGCAGCTTAACGAGAAGTTGGAGTGATGCAGGGTGCCAGCTGCCTACCCAGTCCCCCCTCCCGGGTCTCTGGTTCCCAATGAACCAGTAGTGCAGTGGCAGATGCTGTTCCCAGAGGAAGCTGCCTTTCCCGGTGGCACGGTCTTCAGGAGCTGTTTGCACAGTCTCCCCTCTGCCTTGTGAATTGTTGAACTGTGGCAAGCTTCCAGTGTGGTTTGACAGCCTTTGTGTTGCTGGGCCCGCTTGCCATTCCTCTCTGCTGATGTGCCTGCGACATGACGGGATACGTAGCCAGGATGGGCAAGTATCTTCTCGCAGGCCTTGTAGGGCATTTATGGATAAGGACTTTATTTCCTTAAACTAATTAGAAACCTGTGTCTTTAAATGCTGGGTATAAAACTGGTGTTAGTCTGGAACTGGAATCAAGTGTTCATAATTCTCATTAAAAGAGGCAGTCTGCTCAGGTGAAACACACAGATGAGTATATATGGCAGTAAAAAGCAAAAAATCCGAAAAGCACAAGGATTTCCTGTGCTCGTTCATGGCAGCAATTTACTGTTCCCTCCCTGCTCCCACCCCGTGTCTGAAAATGGAGCATGCTTTCATGGGAGTGTAATTACGATTTGGTACTACCTCAGGTTCAGTTTAGAATGAAAGTTGATATTTTCAGCAGTTCCACCAGAGAAAAAAATAACTTCCACAAAGTTTCAGAAGAGAAATGGCAAAGCAGGAGGTGCTGGCTGCTCCATCATCCAGAAGGAATTTCACATGTTAAAATCAAATTTCCCATTTGGGATTTGCAAACCAAAATAAAAATCATTGTTTCAAACTTTTATTTAAAATCAGAGCTGTTCTGAAATGTTACTTTGAAGCAATTGTTCTTCAGTTGTCTTGGCTGGAAGATAAAGACCTTTAAACAAAATAGAGTTATTCCTTCAGAGAAATAATTTATCAGCAATGCTGTATTTTCCAAAGGATGAATCTTTCAGCCAGAAAGATGGGAAGTTGGAACAAGAACTAAAGTTACATTGTTAGACTACGTTAAAATAAATTTGAAAGTGCGGGTGGTCACGACCTGAAGCTCGAGCCTGCCCATTCCTTCTGGAAATCATAGGATCACACAACAGTTTGGGTAGGAAAGAGACCTTAAAGCCCACCAGTCTCACACCCCTCCCATGGGCAGGGACACTTTCCACTGGACCAGGTTGCTCCAGGCCTCATCCAGCCTGGCCTTGGACACTCCCAGGGATGGGGCATCCACAGCTTCTCTGGGCAACCTGTCCCAGTGCCTCCCCACCCTCTGCGGGAAGAACTTCTTCCTGATATCTAATCTAAACCTCCCTCTTTCCATTTAAACCCATAATAGAATCACAGAAATGCGATGTAGCCATGGCAAACCACAACTAGCAGTGGGAAAGAACCCTGGCAGGGGTTGAGGTTTGGTGTGGTGCAAGGACAGCATTTCGTCAGTTGCCAAAATATGTCCTTTTATACACTTCCTACTAATTTACCAACAAACCGTGGTGGGGAAAACCCCCTGCAAAGCTGCAGAGTGCACTGACTGACATTGCTTTGGCTTACCAGAAGCAGCACCGACTCGCTTGCTTACGACAAAAAATTGGAATTATTTTTTCGAAAGTGGTAGAGCTCCCTTGGGCAAAAATCTCATTCAAGGGGTGCAGAGGGACAGGAAGATGGCAGCTCTCCTGGGTGGTCATACAGGGAACGAACTTCAAAACAGTTGTAATTTAGCAAAAAAGGATAAATTTGTTCTGACGGTTTATTGTTTGGATATTAATAGGATGCATAAAAAGAGAATTTACGTTGCTGCCTATGTTATTTGCACTTACTGTTCCAGTAAAGGTGTTGATACCAGAAATATACATAACTGGAATCTCTTTCCTGGTGTGGTGGTGAGTAGAATAGGTGTAGTCCCACGCAGGCTGAAAGAGGAAATCTTTCTTAAAAATATAGTGACTGATCCTACATTTTAATGCTTCCTACTATATATACACTTGTTTTTATTACAGCATAAAGTACTTTTCCCTGGTACAATAAATAAAAATACAGCATATGCATGTGTATTTATCACATTTGTGGCTGATATACTTCTGGTGAAAATTAGGAATAGAAACAGGACTATGAATACTAGGTCAGCGTGACAAGTAAATTTAGAACAGGGGAGCAGGTTGCTATCTGGGACCCAACTTTCAACAAGGATTTTCTGTGTAAGGGTATAAAGATAAATCTGAAACACTCCACAGAATTTATTAAGATGAAACACAGGTATAAAATGGAGGAAAACAAAGCCCTTAACTGAGTTCTCTCCAGTTTGAGGGAGAATTTTGGAGACTGCAGTTTAGGCCTAATTCTCATCAGAATGTATGTTCTGATATAACTGTTTATAGCTGAAGTCCAAGCTGAGGAATAAAAACAGTTCATGGCCTGATATTATATGAAATAATTAATTATATCTGTAGTTATAAAAAAAATTGGAAATAGTTTAAATTTTGAGGAAAACAACCATTATTCAAATCCCACTTTCATGCAGTCCTTGCCAATTTTCCTGCCATAACAGATGTTACATCTCTTGGCGGTTTATTGTGGCCAAACCATTTATTTCTAGCCAGAAAAATGAATAAGTGAAAGAAGCCAAAAGGGAGGAAGATGCATGTTTTTGTCAGTGCAAAGGCATACTTTTCCTCCAGGACGATGTTGGTTGCATGGGAGGCTGAGTGTCTGCCTACGTGACCATGCAGACACACGCCTTTCTTTCACGCATGCTCATTAGCTTAGGACTTGTTTGTTCACATTTTTGTTCTTCTAGCTTATTTCTTTTTTGGTCAAAAGTCTATTTTCTCTCTGTCCTTTCTGTTCTGGGCCAGAAGGATCCTCCTGGCCAGTTTGGAAGGTCTGTGTTTGATATGATGGCCCCTACTTTCCTCCTTGCATCCATGGACAACTCTACATCCCAGTTCTTGGCCCTTCTTGTGCTGTCTGACTTCTTTCCTAGAGTGAAGGGTGCACCCTGCTCTGTAGGGCAGATTGCTTTGAAACCAGAAGTCTTACTTTTTGGAAGATAACAATCAGGCTCTTGACTCAACATCAAAATGCCTTTAATAAGAACCTGCTACCAAACCAGCTGTAGCCTGCTGAAGGTACCATTGTTGGGAAAAGTTGGAAAACTATAATTACATAATGAAATACTAATTTCTATTTTTCCTTCTCAGAGGTTCTAAGTAGGTAATTCTGCCACTTCATTTATGACAGCAGCAAGGAGTTTAGTGTGGTATAAGACTTTGTGGAAGTCAGCAAAATTGCCACATTCTATTGCATTTGATTAGGGTGTTGAGTTACCGCATCCAGCCACAGGGATAAGCACTCACTTTTAGTGGACAGTAGTTGCATAAAACAAAAGTGATAAAGCCTAAAGGAATGTTCCTGGGGGAGTCCTATTGCCACACCAGTGTGCCCGAATTTCCCTCTGCTATTGAAAGAACAATCGATCCCGTTGTATTTCACTCTTAAATCAGGAAAAGGATCCATAGCCGTTGAGTACAAACTCTCCTCAGAAAGCTTGCCTCCTCTGAGCCAACAGTCTGTCTATGTTTCACCCATCTTCAGTGTCCTTTTCGCAGGTTTAGTAGCCACACGGATATAAGCAGCGTGCGGAGGCTGGAAGCATCTTGGCCACAGTTCCACCAGGAGACCGAAGAGTCCAGTAGAATGCAAAGGAGCTGAGATGTTTTTCCAGAAGAGGTTGTGAGGTGGGTACGACAAGGGAGAAAGCATTTTGCAGAGGTCAAGGTAAAAGCAAATTTCAGGTCTCAGATTCACAGAGAGGATGGGGCTTTTGTCATGACGATGTCTTCATCCGTGCTGAGATGCCTGGATGCTTCTGGCCGGGCTCTGAGAGCAAGGTGCTGCTGATGGTTTGTAAGCGTGACTTCTGGACAAATGATCTGCGTAAAAGTAAAAGACGTTATTCTTACTAGTAATCCTTTTCATATCCCTTTGTTGCAATTACTTTCACAACATGACTGAAGAGACATGCTGCTAAGAATAAACTTGATACTTGCACTGCATTATAATAAAATTGAAGATAATTTTCCATCGCAAGAGTGAGTAAAAAGATACATTTTTTTCTTTACTGATGGCATAGCAAAGTACCAGCTGTTCAGCCTGCCACCAGCTCCGCACTGCTGCGTTACACGGGAAGGAGGCAAAGGTTTTGTGCACTTTGAAACCTTTAATTTCTCTGACTAAGAAGCCCATTTTGCATTATTTGTAATTTTACACGTTTCATGGCTTGTCACAACCTTAACTGCACCTGAATGTGGTTTCTGTGTGCGTTAAATACAGCCTTTTAAAATAAGTGACATTTCCCATATTTTGCACAGTGACAAATTGCAATTGTCAAAGTAAGGATCTTAAAAATACTAAATGACGTGCATGGTAGGCTGGTGAAAACAGGTATCGTGGTGTCTCACTGCTTCTAGCAATGTGTAGCCCATGTGCAAGGGGTCAGCAAAGACACCACAGGATGTCAGGCAGTGGGAGTAATGGACATCGTGGTGTTACTTCTCTTTGTGCCAGTTCCTGTGCCAGCTGGAGTCATGACTCGGGTCATGTGCAAGATGAGAGTCTTTGCCCCTAAGGGTTTGTCATCAAAGCCAATCTCACTTTGATTTTTAGTTTTTTGGTTTAATATTATAGAAAAGAACAAATTCTGCTGCCAATGCGCAAAGTTTCTCTTGGTTTCACTGGATAAACACTGAGCATGTGAAGTGAACTATTTTCTACCACGTTTTGGAAACATTTAACCCTAAATTGTCTTCCTCTGTCCTACGGCTTTGCACACAAGGAACCACTGAGAGCTGCAGTATCCTTACAATATTACAGTTTAGGAACTGCTGAAAGCTGAGGCAACAGATTTCACTTTCTCTGGCATGGGAAAGATCACGGGAAAAACTTTGTTAGTAAAAAACCACTGGCCATCACTAACATCATAGCTGGGGCGGGCCTGCGTTGAATGGCAAAAGCCAGCCCGGACTTCGTTAACACAATTAAGCTCAAAGATGGTTCTAAGGAGTAGAGCACGTCTCTGTTGCATATTGCCTTATCTTGTTAACGTCAGCCTGAAAGCGTTCCAGGCAAATCTGTTCAGAAAAAGAGCACAACATGTACGAATCTCTCATCTAAACAAGATAGGAAGCTTCTTACAGGTATGGAGTTTACAAGGCATGGAACATAGGCTGGGTGAGGAAAACAAAAGAAGTCGTGATCACATAGCAATCAGCCATCCGAGGATGCTGTGGACGAAAGTCTTTCATCACTTCAGTGATCACAAAGAGTGCAGATTAAGCCTGTGCTTTCAAAAGCTATTTTGGTGACTTTTTTTACCTCTAATGCCATCCTTTGTATTCAATAGGAGTGCTGTTTAGGGGGACACGAGGAGCTCAGTGTATCTCATGCAGACAACAAGCAAAAGTCTTAATAGACTGTGATGATAACAAAATATCTTGATCAATAAAACCTCAGCACCCCTAACCCCCAAATCCAACCTGACTGTTACAGTACATTTGCCAACTGTTCCCATGGGAATGGGCCAGGATTCATCATTTAAAGTAATACCTAATTAATGCTGTTTTGCAACAGATGTCAAGCTCTTTTTTTCGAGTCTCCTGTGCATATAGCTTCTATCTTGTATTAAACATGTCCTCTGAATCCCAATTTTGACCTCTGTTTTGGTGCAGCCCAAGAAGAACTTGCCATAAAGGAATACTGAGGATCGCTGTGATGTTCAGAGGCACGAATTCAGAGCAGACAGCGGCATACCAGGGAGCAGAGCCAAGCCCAGGGCTGCCGTGGGGTATGTAATACATGATCCAGGTCACGGCTGGTCACTCTAATTTAGCTCTGTGGCCTCCTGGGGTCTTAGGACAGCAGGAGGCCAAGGGCATAAGGCTGGAATGATTGTTTTTCCTTGATTTTGTCCATTTATGGGCCGGTCAGTTCTGCTTGCATATTCCTATCGCATTCATGCCACTCCTGTCCCCAAGAGGTGCCTGCAGAGAGGCTGGTTGGGACGAGCCCCTGTTTTAGCCAGGCAAAGCGCAGTGAGTCAAGCTATCAGCCGCACGGCAGCGCAGAGCTGGGTCTCAGCAGAGCTGGTGATGTGTCCCAGGCCTACCCTTGCAGGTAATTCTGTTCTGCAGGCAAGAGAATTTGTTACAGTTCACCTGCCTGCCCCAGTAATTCCCCTCTGCTTCCCTGCGTGGGGTTGCCGATGGGGCTGTCCAGGGCTGGCACTCGCGGTGCTGCTCACCAGCAGCTTCAGGGGGTTGTGCTGTGCTGCCAGGGACCATGACACTGCTGGCGCTGTCGTGTGCCTTTCTGCCGAAGCCACAATTATCCGATGTGCACGGGAGCTAGTCACGTGAGTGTCTGGCATGTATTAAACCTCTTTACAGTTTGACATAAAAATACATAGTATATACCTTCTTTAAAGAAGTTATTTATTTTTAGGACCTCTCCCTTTCCTCCTCCCCTAATTTATATGAATTATGGGCAAAATTTAAAAACTGAAAACTCTGTAATGATGGGACGGCTTGCTTGACATTTCATAACAAAAACTGACTTCTTGGTTTCAGGCTATTTTTCTAGCTTGAATGAATTTTTATGGTTACATCATAAAACCTTGAAAACCATATTTTATAGGGAAAAAGGTGACACAACCTTAGGTATGATATACCGTGAGCTGCCATTAACTCCTTCTGGGAACCTGAGAATATATTGCGATGTTCATGCACCATCTGTTTGATTATATTCCAAAAAACGTGACAGTGAAACATGTATAGTCTCAGTGGCAGTCTAGATTAACTTACCAGCTCCATAAGCTACAAACACAGACACATCCCTACGCAGCTCCCCAGCCTATACTTTGTTTGTCAGTACAGGGTATTTAATTTGGAGGGTAGAGGACAAATACATATGTTTAGGGTAGTTAACTTTGGAATGAGAAGGCTTTTCCTATGTTTTCCCTGGGCTATAATTCCACTTTGGTGACAAAGTTTGAAACTGGTGAGACAAACTCTCGGGAATCCTGATGCTGGCTTAGAAACCACAATTTTTCGAATGTAGAGTTGGAAAACTTTAATTAGTCCCTGGACGTTGAGGCTTTAGGATTTATGTCTTAAAAATCAACATAAAGCAACAAAAAACCCCCCTTAAAAACATAGCTATGAGTTTCACAAATCAGAGACACTCAAGAGCTGGGACTTTGAACAAGTTCTTACAATTAGCGATTATTTTGGCCAAGAGGCATTCCCAGTGGTTCGATAGAATCATGGAATGGTTAG
Source organism: Eurypyga helias (assembly GCF_000690775.1). Lineage (NCBI taxonomy): Eukaryota > Metazoa > Chordata > Aves > Eurypygiformes > Eurypygidae > Eurypyga > Eurypyga helias. The sequence goes on from NW_010233739.1 coordinate 15,871, forward strand.
GGTAGGAAGGGACCTTAAAGATCATCTAGTTCCAACCCCCCTGCCATGGGCAGGGACAGTAATCAGGGTCTGTGTGATCTCCATCATCAGATACCAGTAGACCTGCAGCACTCTTCCACCGTGCACAAGCGCAACACCTGTGGGTCACAAAGCCGACAAGGCTGCAGCTACAGGGGAATTTTATTGTTTTAGTGCAGCTATCAAAAGTTATTGACCAGAGAAACCTCAGCAGCCAAGGATGGATCTGTTGGAACTGCTGACTGAAGGAAGCAAAAAGGATCTCTTTCCCGCAGCTCTGCAGACGAGGACTGAGCGAAGCATAGGAATTTCAGTTAAAGTTAATGCCATGTTGGCTGACGCACAGGCAGCTTCAATTCTCTTTAATTAGTTCAGAGTTAAGTGACAAAGTATTTAATCAGCGAGCTAACGAGTGCAGCAGCTGATTGCTCTGTGCGTGCCTGTGCTTGTGTGGGGGCATGACTGAAAAGAGTAAACAAAATTACTTTCCTTGCTTGAAATGAAATAGGATCCCTAATTTTATTATGGCTGCAATCGGTTTAGAGGCATGATGGAGCAATAAAAATTGATTCTATTCTGTTTTATTCCTTTAACAAAGTATTTCATTTAAGAAGATAATACTGTAATTTAACTGTTTGGCTTCTCAAGGTATGAATTTAGGCCTTGTTTCCGCAGCGTCTCTGTCAAGGGAACGATCCAGCTGGCTTATCTTGATGTGGTATTTAAAGCACACCTATTTCTGTTTGCCACTGATCAGATTGAAGATTGAAGCCCCTGTTCTTAGAAAGGTCTAGAAATCACGACCCAGGTAGGTAAGCTTATTAACTTTCAGTATTGCAATTCATTACATCAAGGTCTTAAGATAAATACTGTGAAAACCCTCTAACTACAGCAAGCCACTTAGCGGCTTAGTAATGCAGATTAGCATCAACACATCGCGTCACGCTGGGTTCCCGTTGAGTTACTTCCGGTTCACGGTTTCTGTCTGAGATGTAAAGCTCTCTGCGCAGAGCCTGCAGTCCTGCCAGGTCGTCACTGATGCACCGAGCCCAGAACGCCTCAGCCGGCCGAGGATGGCATGCGAGGTTCTTTATTGGCACCGAGCTTGCGGATCTTGCACACGTGAGCTGGAAGTGCCCCGTGGCCTGTTCCCTTTTGGAGTTATTAGTTCCAAGCTGAATTATTGCTGTACCTGGAGCTCGAGGCACAGAGGGGACCCCTGTGTTAGGTACACGTGGGGCAGAAAGGCAAAGCTTGTCCTACGTGACTTCTGGAACCAAGTCAGGCAGGAGGCCACGGAGTTTGGTGAAGGAGATTGGGGAAATGCTGGGGCTGTATCAGTGAGCATGGGCAGCAGCCTGGGAACAGGGGGACTCCAATAATGGGTGTGGAAATAAGTGAGCTTACTGCTTTGGTAGCAGCTGACTACTTTACCTAATCAAGAACTTCTTTTATAAGTCTCCACAGAAGGAGGGAAGAGACTTTTCAATGAATTAGTAAAAAGTATGACTCACGAAGTGACCCTTCCTAGCTGACTGGTAAAAGTCCTGAAAATTCACTGGAATTTTTTGTCCTTGGCTTCAAAGAGACCACAATGTCAGCTGTAACCGATAATTTATAGCAGGGGCCATCCCAGAAACACAGTTTGAGATCAGTAATGGGGGAGAAATAGCCCAGATGTGAAGAGCTGGTTTGGGGAGGGGAGGGGTGCAGGGCGCACCCCCGCAGAGCCCTGAGACACATCCCCACTGCTCTTCCTGACTGCTCACCCAAGTCCGCTCCTGCGGCAGGGGAAGGCATCAAAAATCGTGGTGTTGTCTCCGCTCCAGAGCAGCTCCTGGGAAGTTCGGTTTTTAATTTACAATAGAGTGCTGTGAGAAGTAGCTTGAGAAGTCAGACATGGAAAACAGACCCTTGGATATGAAGCTGACAGGTTTTATTTAGAAAGGCAGCATATGCACTGGCTGTGTTCAGATCTGCAGTGCTCCCCAGCTCGACAGGCAATCCAGGGTGTGGTATATATCAAAGAGAAGTCGCTTCGGATTCAGATTTCGGTTCCCTTCATACAGCTCCTGCAACACTGAACATTTTTAGACAAGTACTGGTTTTGTTTTTCAATAAAGACTACAGATACAGTTCCTCTCATGGCTTTTTATTTAACAGCTCACTGGGAAGAACTGTAGTTTAGCATAAGTCTGGCTGCCTAGTTAGGCAAGTTTACGTGTGTTTTTTTCTGCGCCAGTAAAATACCATTGGGGTTGATCATAAAGCCCTGCCTGAAGAGACTGTAGGAATATGTGACACAGTTTTTTATGGGTTTAATTTAATCTCAGAAATAATATCCAGCAAGTAGAATGCTCTACATAGTGACATAAACAATATTCTCATATTCAGAATTCCTTTGAATGTCTCAGTGACCTTAGGAGGATGTGTTGGTACTGCAAGTGTTCTGAGGCTAATACCACTCCTCTGAGATGACAAATGGCCTCTTCACGGGAGCTGATGTCGGGTTATGTCATCTCAGTTACAAGGAAATGTGTGTATAAGAAACGCATGATTGAATCCCACGTGCTGTGGACCCCATCTCAAGTCCTGACTCCACGAAATATCCGTAGAGGAGCGCTTGAACACAACGCGTGTGTTAACGTGCTTCCCTGAGAGGAGGTGGGCTGCAGAACATGTGCAAGTCCTTTCTAGAACTAAGATCGAAGAAACTGCATGTGGTACTGTATGTAAATCTTCCTAGAACTGGAAAAATAAGGAAACCTAATTAAAAAAAGCCAGACATAATTGTTGTAGTGTGATGGTTCAGAGTCAAGGTGTTGCTAGATCTGTGTAATCAGTAGTACCGGGTAAGGACTAAGACCATGAAAGTGGGGAACTGACCTGTCTTGTCTGGAATCAGTGTTCTGTGAGAGGTGTAGATAAAACACTCTGCTTTCAGGATCCTGCTCTCAAGATGAGAACAGCCATAAATGTTGCACTTTAAACAATGTCTGTTATTAAGGAGGTGGCTCCCATACAAGTCTTTCTTCTCTTGTGTGTGAAGGTCCTAAAGGTCCTAAAGACCTCTATCCAGTAATTCTTAACCTGGTGCGTAGATCCCCGTGCATCTGATCTCACACAGGGCACACCAACACCCATGTGGTGCTTCTTGGTGTTCCTGGAACTGGTTGTCTAGCTACTTCTGCCCTTCCCTGCCCTGTGCTAGCTACCTTTTCACCGGGAGCTGGGAAGATGCTGGGCAAGAAGTATGGAGGTCCTGGGAAAGCAGCTGAGCAGGTCTGTAGATTCATTTAAATAGGTCTCGATGGTTAAACATAGTTATTTTAGAGTCAATATGAGATGACTGTTGTAAAGTAGCACACAGAGAAGCCTTCTGCAACTTTTAGCTTAAACCAAACTCAGAGATGGCTAAAAATAAAAATAAAATAAGAAATTAATAAACTATAATACAAGTTACATGAATTTAGGTTTTGTGTTAAACTCTAATATTTTCTTTCTTTGACTCACACAAAGTTATCAATTTATCCCATGATTTTTACAGCTCTCTTACAGATCTTCATTATATCAATTCAGTGGGTGCAAGTGTGAAAAGGACAGAAAATAAGAATTTGGCAAAAGTGAACCATTAGGATTTCCCCCAAAGCAGGGGCTGACATGGAAATGATCCCAGGTGGTAAAAACTCTTTAACCTCTGGGATGACCAAAGGAGACCCAAAGCCTGGCAGCTGATTGACCAACCTGATCCTTATCATTCGCAGATGGGGATGATTTTGCTGTGGCCAATCAGGCCATTTCCTAAGGGATAGCAGGGAACCCTCAAGGCAGTTGTCACCAAATGAGGCATTTTAAGAACAGGCTTTAGGAAATGAAGTAATTAAAATAGTAAGGGGATTATGTAGGTTCTGGGAGTGTAAATGTTTTAACTTCTGGATGTGGCTGTGAAGCCTGAGCAGGTTCAGAGCAGTTACAGAAAGCTGATTGTTTACTGACTAGTAGGTGACTGTGGTGGTAATCTAAACACCACAAGGGTGTGTTCAACTAACGAATCCTGCAGCTATTACTGCTTCTGTTTTGGTAATCTTAAAAGAAAGCTTCCTGGAATTGTAGTTTAGGACTGAGGCTGGAATGAGGAAAATAGGGAGCAATGATCACACTGCTGGGAAAGTTTCTACTTTCCTTTGTCTCTTAGGTGCTATTTCTGTTCGTAGCTAAAGATTTGTTCATAATAATGCAAAGGGGTTGTCTTTCTGATGAGGAGCATGCTACTGCATGGTCTGAAAGGTCTTATCTGAATGAGCATGTGGGCACATAAAGAATTATTCCCTGTCAGGAGAGCAGAGCTTCTGGAGAATTCTGGACTAGGAGAGGACATGTTAACAGTGCTTTGCCTTGCTATGATATAAATCTTATATCTGTTTTCTGTGGGCTGGCTGATTTTGGGGTGGACTAGCTGTGCAGAGGCATGGCATCTGAGTGGTTTCCTGACTCCGCCTGCTATGCTTTGGAATACCACTGGAATGTAGGAAATATTTTTGATATGTACTTGTTTTCCCTTGGTTCAAATGAAATATCTAACCTAGCGTTAATCTGTGTATGTGGACAAAAGGGGGGACAAGGACAGGGAAAGGAGAGAAAAGAGAATCTCTGAGGATGCTGAGGAGCTTTGCAGAGAACAAATATTATCATCTACTTTGTGGCTAAACTGATTAGCTCTCTTATAATCACATCTCAGCTGATGAACTTTGTGCTCTTCCTCTGTAAGACCTCTCTGTGGCTGTTCTGTTTCATTCTTTAAGAAGATTAAGTGGGTAATCCTGAAGCTCCACAAACCCACCTGTTGTTTGGGCCCCTGAATAATCTGGCTTTAGAGGCAATCCTTTGATGGGGGTGGTGGTGCAGTTGGAATAGGCTCACCTGTCTCCATACCTGCTGGTTTCCAGTTTGTGTGCACTGCATGACGTGGTGTGCTAGATTTCTAGCAGCATAAGTAGCTGACCCTAAGGAAAACGGCCCGATCAACCTATCCTCTCTCTTGCTTTCCCCTCCCATGGGACAGTTTCTGTCTGC